>NW_007253880.1:23184-99108 GCF_000164805.1 Carlito syrichta | reverse complement strand
GTTATTTTTTTTTTGTTATTGATCTAGTCATCTCCTTTTAGGCTATAATGACTCTCTGTTGATTATTATAGCTTCATAATAAGTCTTGAAATTGTGCCCTGTGTGTCTTCAAACTTTCTTCTTTATAAAGTTGTCTTGATTATTTTAAGTTCTTTGCATTTCTATGTAAATTTTGAATCAGCCTCTCAATTTCTACATTAAAACCTGCTGGTGTTTTTAGAGGGATTTCATTGAGTCTAAAAGTCAATTTGAAGAAAATCAACATACTAATAATACTAACTCTTCTAAGCTATGAATACAATATCTTTCTATTTATTTAGGGATTTTTTATTTAGTCTCAGCAATGTTTGTAGCTTTCAGTATATGTGTTTAAAAACATTTATCAATTTTTTTTCCTAAATAATAATTTTGGGGTAAATGGTACTGTTTTAAAATTTCTTTTTCCAATTATTCATTGTTAGTTTGTGGAAACACAGTTGATTTTGTGTATTTGATTTCTTACCTTGTTACTTTGTTAAATTCACATAATGAATTTATCAAAATTTTAATAGATCCTGTAGAATGCACTATGTAGATAATTATGTCATCTGTTTTATTTGCCCTTTTTCCAAACTAGAGGTCTTTTATTTATTTTTCTGCCCTTATTGGACTGATTATATCCAGGTACTATATTAATATAATCACTGGCAGTGGACATCCTTGCTTTATTTCCAATCTTAAGGGAAACCATTAAGTGTGATATCTGCTGTAGGTTTTTTTGAAGATAATTATCAAAGTTTAGAGGGTTCCCTTTTATTTCTAGTGTACTGAGAGTTTTCATCAAAAAATGAATATTGTATTTTGTCAAATGTTTTCTGTATCCATTGCAGTTTCATATGTTTTCTATTGCAGTCTTTTGATATGGCAAATTCCATTCAGCTTCATATGCTAAACTTGCCTTAAACAACTGCTTGAAAGTTTCTTCTGAATGAATGTCTGTTATTTCGCTAATTCAACTATTATTTATCTCATACCTCCTGAGAATTACACTCTTGTGCTATATTTTGGGAACCTACAGCTGAACAAAGTCTCTGTGTTGAGTAACCTATAGTCTATAATACTTAGCAATCTGTCACAGAAACAAAGAACTGAATATCACATGTTCTCACGCATAAGCAGACTTTGAACAATTATCATAATAATATAAGAAAAGAATTGGTGGGCAACCCCCTCAAGTCCCTTCTTGCTTTGTGAGCTTTTCTGTTCTCTCAATAAATGCTACTTTCAAAAAAAAAGAAAGAAAAAGATTGGCAGTTGTTGGAAACTGGCACCTCAACAAGGGTACCTGCATAATGAACATTTGTATGCCTAACCCTGAATTACCCCACATCTTTAAAATAAATAAATCAAAAGTTAAAAAAAAAAGAAAATAAAAGAAACATATATTCCAGTTGGGTATATTGGGTAAATAGTCACTAAGCAAATGAGCAGATAGACACTATGTCAAGTACTGATAAGTTTAAGTAGGAACAACATCGAAGGTAAAAGGATGAGGAAGTGTGACTGGTGATGCACTTATTAAATAGAAGTAACCAGAAAAGATTCAATAATGCAACATTTGAGGAAAGACCCAAGTAAGGTGAGGAATCAACCTATCCAGACATCTGAAGGAAGACAATTTCAGGAAGAAAAAAAGAAAATGCTAAGGTGGAAGATGCATTGGGCATTTATGAAATTGCAAAGAGATCACTGCATCTGAATTGATATATGGGAACATACCCCTGCATTATCAATGTTTGTGAATTCAAATAAAAATTGAAGATGGAAGACAATTTAACTCTATATTAGACAATCCAAAGAGGTATCATTTACTGATCTTTTAGTAAAATGCTCAAATTGACAGTACAAATATATTCACATATATGTACTTCTCCTTCCTAACATTTCTTCTTATCTAAAGTTGAGACATAAAAAGCTGGATACAACAACATTAATATGCACAAATTTATATCTAGATCAGTCTCTGTCATGTATCACTATATAGTCTCTAATAATGTTTTACTATTAAATTCTTTCATGTGAACACTTAGTTTGACTTGCTCTGATATTGTTTCATTATTTAATAAGTTAGATGCTTCAAATTTCAAGTACTAAGGCTACTGAAAAATTTTTTTAAAGGAAATTTCAAATTGATGGGATCGTTCTCACACTCTCTAAAGCAGGACTTATTGAGATTGGAAGATGTTTTGAATTTTAAAAAGCTTCTGAAGACAGGTAAGTACACATACTGCTAGTAAAAAATGATAATTTTCTTAGCTATTAAACTTTAAGGTATTTATTAAATGCTAATGTAAATTGTGAACCTCCAAGAAGAGAATGTCCTATTGATAACAGAAAACCCACTAACAGCTCTAGGAAGCTGAGCTCACCAGAACAAACCTTGAGAAAAATTTGTCCTGCAAAAATCAAGAACACTATGGACTGTGAAGTTCCCCTTTAAATTGATGGGAACAGTGAACAGCTGGGGTCTGGATGGCACATCATGGGATCACAACCAAAAGGGCAGAAATGATACCATTAAAAAATTATAAGCAGAAGCTTATAAATTTTTATCACTCACCGCTTTTAATTAACCTTTAAAAGCTATTCATGTAGGAATGCATAGGTCTTGGCTTCTAAAGGGAGCTGGATTTAATACAGCTGTGGTGTCTAATGAGGACCAGTGAATGCCTCTCTTCCACAGCGTGGCTATGACATTTCAATTTCAATAATATCATATCTCTTCAAAGTATCACTAACTGAGCTTTAAAATGGGTACCAGGTATGGAGATGTTATTTTAATTTCTTAATCATTTTTCCTTTACTCTTAGATACTTGATAGTATTACTAATTGTTAAGATATAATTACTGTAATTGCATCATCAGGCAGTCTAGTTTCAAAACTCTCTATAGGAGGCTTTCTATAAAAATAGAGAATAAATATTCCACAAGGGGCTGCATAACTTGTCTTCAGACAGACATATGATTAAAAAATAATAGCATATTTGTTTTCTTTTGCAGTATAACAAATTATCACAAGCATCACAGCTGAGAACAACACCCATCTATTATCTAATGGTTTCTGGGGTCAGGCACAGCTTAAGGCAGTAGTCCCCAGATCCCGGGTCATGGGTTGGTAGCAGTTTGTGACCTGTTAGGAACTGGACTGCACAGCAGGAGGTGAGCAGCAGGTAAGCAAATGAAGCTCCATGTGTATTTACAGCTCCTCCCCATCACTCGTATTATTGCCTGAGCTCCACCTCCTGTCAGATCAGCGGTGGCATGTGATTCTCACAGAAGCCCGAGCTCTATTGTGAACTGTGCGTGCGAGGGAGGGATCTAGGTTGTGCGCTCCGTATAAGAATCTGCATAATGCCTGATGATCTGAGGTAGAGCTGAGGCGGTGATGCTAGCACTGGGAAGTGGCTGCAAATACAGATTAACATTAGCAGTGAGATGTGACTGCACAGAGACCCTAATAAATCAATTGCTTGTAGACTCATATCAAAACCCTACCAGTGAGTGGCAGGTGAGTTGATGTTCTTCAACTGTACAGCTGCATCTGGTGGTAGGCTTTAAGTCAGAATCCGACACTTATTTTAGTCCATGAATGACCCGTTCATTATTTTATTTACCACTTCTGTCCGTGCCTCTTTCCTGCACTGTGCACTTGTCTCAGTCACTGTTTTGATAATTCCACAAGCTAACTCTAGCTGAAATGAGTAAAAAACAAACATCACTAGAGATCTTCTTTGAAAAAGGGGAAAGGCCCAATGAAGAGACAGCAGAAGACTCTAAGACTGCCAACAAAAAGAAAGTTGCATTTAAGAGGAACTATCAAGAGTACTACTTAAAATTATGGGTTCATTGCAACAGGTGATACACATGCTCCAAGTCCGCTTTGTATAATATGTGGCAACCAGCTATTCAACAAAACCATGAAATTCTCAAAACTGCCTCACTGCATGGAGACCAAGCACACTGCATTAAAAGACACACCACTGGAGTTTTTCAAAAGAAAAAAAAAAAGCAGAAACACAAAGAACAGAAGCGATAATTGAAGGCCATCTCTTTCTTTATCAAATGTGTCTGCACTGAGTGCATCAATGACTAATCTCATTGCTAAAGCTAAGAAGCCCTTTATTATTGGTAAAAAGTCAATCCTGTGTGCTGCTAAGGATATTTGTCATGAACTTTTGGGAGTTTTAGGAGACTGCAGTTCAAAAAGTGGCATGTGTTCCTCTTTTGGCTAGCAATATAACTAGATGAATTGAAAAAAATAACAGAGGATACTGAGGCACAATTGTTAAAGAGGATTAATGAGCAATGCACTCAGTCCAGGATAATGAGTCTACCAATATTGATAAGGCAACAATACTTATTTTTGTGCAATACATTTTTCAGGAGGATGTGCATGAGGATAAGTTATATGCAATTTTATTGCCAACCAATACCACAGCTGCTATTCAAGTCTTTGAATGAATACATACATTTCAGGAAAACTAAACTGGTCATTTTGCGTTGGTATATGCACAGACTGAGCAGCTGCCATGACTGGGGGCTTTCTGGTTTCACTACTTGGGTCAAAAAGGTAGCTACTGTATGTGAGTTTATGCACTGTATCAATCATAGAGAAATGCTGGCTTGCCGAAAAATGTCACCTGAACTTAACAACATTTTGCAGGATAGCATTAAAATTATCAACCACATTAATGTACATGCCCTTAACACATTTTTGTGTGTGTGAGTGCTCTGTGAGGAGATGAACATAGAACATATATGTCTTCTTTTATATACAGAAGTGAGATGACTTTTTAAAGGTATATCACTGGCCAGAGTTTTGAGTTATGAGAGCCACTCCAGAGATTTCTTTTAGAAAAAACAGTCACCACTGGCAGCACATTTCAGCGACATAGAATGTGTCGCAAAACTTGTTTACTTGTGTGACATAGTCAACCTGCTCAATGAACTCAATCTGTCACTTCAGGGGATAATGACAACTATGTTCAAGTCAGTAGATAAGGTGAATACATTCAAAGCCAAACTGGAATTATTGGGGTGATGAGTACATTGGGATTTTTGACATGTTTCAAGTAGTAGCAGAGATTTTGAAAGAAACTGAACCAGTACCTTCTTTCTCCCAGCTGGTGCATGATCACCTATCTTGGCTTTTAAAAGAGTTTGAGAACTACTTTCCAACCACAAAAGACCCCTGAACTGGGAAGAAATGGGTCTGTGACCCATTTGTGAATAAACCAGATGAATCAACTTTATCCATGCTAGAAGAGGATCAACTGCTTTAGATCACAAATGATGGAGGCCTTAAAAGTATGTTTGAGACAACTTCAAATCTCCATACATCTGGATTAAAGACACAGCGAAGTATCTTGAGATTACCACAAAAGCACTGAAAAGCCTGCTGGCATTTCCAACGTTCTATTGCTGTGAAGCAAGGTTTTCTGCAGTGACAGAAACCAAAACAAGATTACAAAGTAGGTTGGACATAAGCAAAACACTTCGGGTGTCACTGTCTCCCATCATCCCCAGATGGGACTGTCTAGTTGCAGGAAAACAAGCTCAGGGCTCCCACAGATTCTGCATCATGGTGAGTTGTTGTATAATTATTTCATTGCATAGAACAATGTAATAATAATAGAAATAAAGGGCACAATACATGTTATGTGTTTGAATCGTCCCAAAACCTCGCCCCCCTGCCCACCCCTTCCTTGCCAGTAGGTGGAAAAATCATCTTCCACAAAACTGGTTCCTGATGCCAAAAAGGTTGAGAACCACCAGCTTAAGGAGTCCCTGCATAGGGTCTCACAAGGCCGTGATCAAACTGTTAGCTAGGCTGTGTTCTCATGGAGGCTTAACTAGGGAAGAATCTTCTTCCAAACTCTCTTGAGTTGTTGGCCTGGCTGTCAACTGCAGACTGCCTTGGAGGTAGAGGCTGTCATATGCATCTCTTCAAATGCAGAAAGGGAGACAGTCTCTAGAACAATTCTGCTTGCAAGATGGAATCCTATATAGTGTAACAAGTTACAGAAGTGACATCTGTCACCTTTGCCATATTCTACTGGCTTGAAGAAAGAAACAGGTCCTGCATGAACTAAAGCAGGGGAGATTATACAGAGTTGTGAACACCAGGAAGCAAGAATAATGGAGGGGCCACCCTACAGTGTCCACCACACAGAGCATTTAAATTAACAGTTAATATAGATCGTTAGATTGACTGTTAAAATTGCATTGAACAAATATAGACTTTGGATCTGTTTAAGACTAGAATTGGAATCTGACTTTAGTGCTAATCAGATGTATATTTTGAGGTAAGGTGTTTCCTCACTTATGAAATGGAGCATTATCGAGAAAATAAAATCAAATGAGACAATGTGTTGGGAGCCGGCCACGGAAGCCCACCTGAACGTTAGGGATCAAGGTGGGCTGTGGCCCCTGAGACTGCTAGGATGTGTTCAGGAGCTGTTGGCCCATTTTCTCTTCTCTTTTTTGGTATTTAGCGCTTCCCATTAGAAGGAACTTTGCAGAGTGCTGAAGAGAAGTATTTCTCAGCTCAACACCAAGTTTCACGGTTTCGTGCCAAAAAAATAAAAAAGGAGATGTTGGGAGCCGGCTACGGGGGCCCACCGGAATATTAAGGAGCAAGGTGGGCTGTGGACCCTGAGACCACTAGGATGTGTTCAGGAGCTGTTGGCCCATTTCCTCTTCCTTTTTTTTTTTTTGCTATTTGGCACATCTCATCAGAAGCTCTGCTGACCTAAGCTGAAGGCTTTGTGACTGTGACAGGCATGGCTAACTCTAGAAACTCATTGTTCCTGTTTCCCATGAACTGCGGTTTCGGCTTAGGTATTAGATATAATTCAAACTCAGGTCACATTTGGGAACCTTCCATTCGGTTATAAATAAGCTTATAAATCTTATAAGCTTCTTTATAAGATTTAAAAATATATTCGTAGAATTAGTACATACATATGGAGAGCTGTTTTCAGCTTTAGATGGTATAGATGATTATCTAGAGTTACCAGAAATGGCCCAGCATGAACTTTGGACTGGGCCACATTCCTAAGGGTCCAGCATGTACTTTGAACTGGGCTGCATTCTTTTAAACCAGTTTTAGCTACAGTTAGTGTAGGGTTTTCCTACTTATTATAGAAATTGAATTTATTTTATTCATAGAAAGTATTGTAGAATAGGTTATGCTACGTCAGTGAATTATGTTAGTTCAAGCATTATCAAACATGATATTTTGAGGTTTAATAAGAATACAGCTAACTTTAGAAATTTTGTTGTTCCCATTTTCTACTATTGTGGTTTTGACCTTAGTACAATTTACAGTTTATATTTGGGTTTTATTTTTAGAAGCTTTATTGCTGATGATCAGCTTTATATATTAGGATTAGGAATTAGAAACTTTTATAGAAATTAAGATAGATATATAGGATTTTGGAATAGCCATTTTGTTAAGAGATCATAATCAATTGTTTCTAGAAATGGCCCAGCGTGATCTTTGGACTGGGCCACATTCTTTAGGAACTGGTTTGAGCTATAATTAAGAGTTTCTATAGTGCAGGTAGAAATAGCTTGGAACAGAAAGGGATTAGGATTTAAGTTAGTTATTGGGTTTTGTGTATGCACAAGCTTTAGAAGTTATTGTTTATTAGAATATTATGATGTTAGAATTGCTGTATTGCTTTTGAGGAACATTAACCGAGCATAAGGTACAGTGAGATAATTTTGGGATTGTCCTTCCTCATGCTTGGGAAAACGCCTGGTGGGTGGGGGATGCCCCTCATCCACCTGGCTTTGTGTTCACGTAATAGTCTTGTGATTTAATCGGGATTGTCCTTCCTCATGCTTGAGGAAACACCTGGTGGGTGGAGGACGCCCCTCATCCACCTGGCTTTGTGTTCACGTGAAAGTCTTGTGATTTAACCTGTGAAAAATTGGGGATAAAAGATTTACAGTTTGTCCCATTAAACAACTTCTGCTCAATTCGTTGAACAGTTGTCCATTTTCTTTCTTCTCTTTCTTTCTCTTTATATCTATCCCTCCATCTTTCTTTCTTTCAATATCTATCCCTCCTACAGAATCGGCTTCTGCATTAGACAGAGTCCAGTCTCTTTCTTTCTTTCTTTCTTTTATTATCTATCCCTTCCAGTTTTGCCGATGCCACCACATCTTTCCAGGAACTCCCCAAAACCTGCAGGAGTTGGCCCCCTGCAACAATGTATGTAAAATGTTTACTATAGTGTGTGACATTAAATGAGCATTCAATAATACTAGTTGCTTGAAATATTAATTGTAGTAATAGTGTTTGTAGTAAAAATGACAATAGCCCGCCTCCACACTTATTGATTGATAATAAATGCCTTTTTCTTTAATCTCTTAGTGTGCATTACAATATATTTGATATATATTTTATGTTTTTTATGTTCCAAAGATTCATTTATTTATTCTGTGCATCCGTGGTCTGTTAATTTTTGTTTCTGTATAATATTCCGTTGTGTGACTATATTATAGCACATTTACTTACAATATGCTTATGCATGTTCTGGTCAAAGGGCACTTAGATTGTCTCTAGGATCTTATAAAAAAAAATAGCAAGGAAACAACACATAGTGTTTCTGTCTCCAAAAGAACTCAAATCATTCTACAAAAAAATACTTGCACATGCATGTTTATTGCAACACTGTTCACAATGGCAAAACCATGGAACCAACTCAGCTGCCCATTGAAAGTGGAAAAGTTAAAGAAAATGTGGTACAAATACATGATGGAGTATTACACAGCCATAAAGAGGGACACGATTATGGACTTCGCAGCAACTTGAATGGACTTAGATTCTGTCATACTCAGTGACCTATCACAGAAACAAATGACTGAATATCACAAGTTCTCCCTCATAAGTGGGTCCTGAACATTTATCACAATATTATAAGAAAATGATTGGCAGTATCAGGATGCTGCCAGGGCAAGGGAGAGCACATAACATCAATAAGGGTGCCTGATCCTGAACCAGAGGAAATGAGGACCAGTTGGAGGCCCAAACTTCACCTGTATGTAGACTACTTATGTACCTTATCCTGACTTGTAAGCCACATCTTTATGATAAAGTAAAGGAAAAGAAAATAGATTTTTCAACTTGATGTAAAAGAAAAGCAAACACATAAAATAAATATGTATTCAGACTTCCAGAGCTATAAAAAGTTCTTTGAAAATAGAAAATCATTCATTGAATATTTATTAAGCATCAGTAAAGGTAAAATGTGCTAGGGACCAAAGGCAAAACACTGCCTTCAGAGAACTTAAGAGTTTAATGGCAGAAGCATACAAGTAAACAAAAGTGACAAGATAGGGGGTAAGGTCCCACCCCTAGTAGGATGACCTGCTATCCTAGTTTTCCCTACCCTGGTTTTAGCATTGAAAGTCCCTCATCCTACAACCCTTCAGTCCTAAGCATACTTGACACTTGGTGCTTAGGGTAGAAGACTTTTTTTAAAGAATGTTCATTATATTGTCATTAGGATGAGCACTGGTCAACGATAGTCTTTTAGACGGGACAACTAATTCAGGATAGTAGCTAAGTCAGAAAAATCTTCTGAGAAGAGATATGTGAATAAGGAACCTAGGAATTCAACTACTATCAAGGCAAAAAGGGGGTGGGCCAGGAAATGGATTCTGGCCAGAGACTGTCACATAGAGCAAAGAAGTGTCAAGTAGTACTTAAATTCATGTAATTCAGTGGTTCAGTGTTGTTGGAACATGGACTGCATATAGGAAAGAGGGAAGAGATGCGGCTAGAATGGTTGGTAGCAGCCACAGTGACAATGCATTTATGTATTTATATCTTACTAAAAATCTTTGGACTGGTAAGCAGGATCAAGTGATCCTTGAGCATAAGGTCAGATCTGTCTTCAAGTCATTTCACTCTCTAGTGGAGTGCAGAGGAGAGGACTGGATGGTTGATGTTACAGTTCTTTGTTCCACCATAGATTTCCTAGAGTCAATGTAGGGTTTGAGTCAATGTATATTACTTATAACCTTTAAAAAAAGTAACAATAAAATTAAATCCAAATAAGGAAACAACAATGACTGTGGCACAATGTAGTTCAGCAGATCTCTAGAACTTATTCATCTTGCTTAACTGAAACTTGATACCTGCTGAATAGGTATACCCTTCTCCCCAGGCCCTGAAAACCACCATTCTACTCTTTGCGTCTATGTGTTTGTTTATTTTCCATTCCCCATATAAGGGAATCATACAGTATTTGTCCTTTTGTATCTGGTTTATTTTACTTATTATAACATCCTCCAGCTTCCTCTATGTTGTTGCACAGCACAAAATTTCCTTCTTTTAAAAGGCTGAATGATAACCCATTGTATGTATGTTTATACCACATTTTCTTTATCCAGTCATCCATAAATGGACACTTAGATTGTTTTCACATCTTGGCCATTGTAAATAATGCTTCAATATAAACATAGGGGTGCATATACTATGTCTTCAAAATCTTGATTTTTAGTTCCTTTGGCTCAGTACCTAAAAGTGGGATTGCTGGATTACATGGCAGTTCTATTATTAATTGTTTGAGGAAACTCTATGCTGTTTTCGATAATGGCAGCACTGGTTTAATCCCCACCAACAATGTACAAGGGTTTCAATTTTCCACATCCTCCTCAACATGTTTTTTTGTTTGTTTGTTTGTTTTAGGTTAAGAAATATAGTTTATTTAGATAGTAAATTTGAAAGAAAGAGAGAAAAGATTCACCTCTCCAAGGTCTGGGAGGGGACCAAAATCAAGAAAACTTGACATATACAGCTCAAAGAACCCATGGCCTGGCCAGTGCTTAGCAAAACAATGGCACAATAAGTATCTTTAAAAAAAATAATATGTTTTACAACTGGCAATGATATTGTATTGCACACTTTAAAAATTGTTAAAAGAATAGAGCTCATGTTAAATATTCTTACTATAATAAAAAGAAACAATTATAACAAAGACCAATACTATCCCAAAACTTTAGTCTTTTGGGGTCCCCAGACAGGTGATGCATATACATATGAGGAGGGACACCAAAAAAAATCAACGGAATTTATTTATAAAAAATTGTGTATTTATTCTTACCTCAGTCACCTTCAAAGTACTCTCCCTTTGATGCAATACACCTATTGAGATGCTTTTTCCACTGCTCAAAATAGTTTTTGAACTCACCAATTTTGATGTCTTTTAGTGCTTCTGCACTTTTTGTTTCACTTCTTCCACATCATCAAAACATTTCATGTTGAGGACTTTTTTCATCCGGGGATACAAAAAAAAATTTTGCTTGAGGAGAGCCAGGGTGAACAGAGAGTGTGGGGCACAGGGGATATGCTGCTTTGGGTAAAAAACTGTTGAACACTCAGTGCAGTATGAGCAGATGTGCTCAAAACTCACCCATCATGTCTTAAATAGACAAATAATAGCTCAGGAAATTGATTCTGTCGTAGGAAAACTACCTACAAAAAAACCCTGGACCAGATGGATTACAAGCGGAATTCTACATAATTTACAAGAAGGAGTTGATACCAATCCTATTGAATGCATTCCAGGCAATCAAGAAAGATAGAACTCTCCCCAAACCATTTTATGAACTAACATCATACTGATACCCAAACCCAGTAATGAACCAACAAAGAAAGAGAACTACTGGCCAATATCCCTGATAAACATAGATGCAAAAATTTTCAACAAGATTCTAGCAAATCAGATCCAATAACACATCTCAAAAATTACCCACCATGACCAAGTAGTCTTCATCCCCAGGATACAGGGCTGGCTCAACATCTGCAAGACTGTAAATGTAATTAACTATATCAACAGATGTAAAAACAAGACTCACATGATCATACCATTAGATATGGAAAAAGCTTTTGATAAAATCCAGCATCCCTTCTTGATAAAAACCCTTGAATACCTAGGTATAGAGGGAATGTACCTCAAAACAGTAATCACCATCTACGATAAACCCACAGCTAGCATGCTGCTAAACAGACAGAAACTGGAAACATTTCCTCTGAAAACTGAAACAAGACAAGACTGTACACTCTCACCTCTCCTGTTCAACATAGTGTTGGAAGTGGTAGCTAGAGAAATCAGACAAGAGAAGGAAATCAGGAATATCCAAATAGGAAAAGAAGAAGTTAAGTTATCCCTCTTTGCTGACAATGTGATACTATACCTAAAAAATCCAAAAAAATCTGTCAAAAGCCTCCTTGCACTGATAAAGGACTTTAGCAAAGTCTCACTGTACAAAATAAATGTGCAAAAGACAGTCACATTCTTATACATCAATAACAAACAGCGAATCAAACAAAAATAATAGATGGTGGCGAGGATGTGGAGAAAAGGGAACACTTCTTACACTGTTGGTGGGAGAGCAAATTAATTTAACTTTTATGGAAAACAGTGTGACAACTCTTAAAAGAACTAGAAATTGACCATCTGGGAATATATGTGGAGGAACTTAAATCACTCTACAAAAAAGATACCTGCATACATATATTTACTGCAGCCCTATTTACAATAGAAAAACATGGAACCAACTGTGCTGCCCATCGAAACTAGACTAGATAAAAAAATGTGACACATATACACGATGGACTATTACACAGCCATAAAGAAGAGTAAAATTAGGGACTACACAGCTACTTAGGTGGATTTAGAGTCTATAATACTCAGTGATCTATCACAGAAACAAAGAACTGAGTACCGTATGTTCTCACTCATAAATGAACTCTGAACATGTACCATAATACTATAAGAAAGGGATTGGCTGGAAAACTGCCAGGAAAAGGAGGTGGGGAACACATAACATTAATAAGGATACCTGATCTCAAACCAGTCAAAGTGGGGGCCAAAAGTAGGCTCAAACTTTACCTGTATGATGACTACTTGTGTACCTAATCATGAATTGTACCCCACATCTTTAAAATAAAATAAATTAAAAAAAGAAAAGAAAAGGAGAATTACCCATCACGACATGGGCAAACACCTCGAAAGAATCTTCAAAAAAGAAAAAAAAATCACCGAATCCATAGACAACCTCTCATAACAATGCTAGCTTATACACTAATGTTGATGGGTTTCTGGAACACTTACCTAATGGGAGACTCTGTACTACAATGGGCCTGCCCTCAAAAAGATAATTCTGGTATTTTTGGGTCCCCCCTCATGTGTGTGCATAATACATATATATGTATATATATTTATTTTTCCTTTTCCCAATTAGGTTTTGGGAAACAGGTTAGCAATCTGAGCTCACAAACAAAATGGCAATTTCAGCCACAAATGCACATACTTACATGTACACCTGAAATGGCCTTGGCCATAATATACGTCATTACCACCAAAACCCATCAGCCCAGTAGCAATGGCTTGTAGAATTAGGGATGCTTGTAGGAGAGCAGATGCTGGTATGGCTTATAGGAACTGTGTAAGTTCCATTACCATATGGCATCCACAGTGTCATGAAAATCTGACAAAGTCCTTGATAAGGCTTGTGTCAGAAAAAAACCTTACCAAGATTTCATAGGGTATATCATTTTAATTTCTTCTAGAATCATCTCCCAATTCTTCCTTTTGCTGTCATCAGAATAATATCTACTGAAAAATGATCCATAAGTAAAATTCCCAAAATTTATCTTGCCTGGGGTCTTTAGCTCATCTTTACCTTACAAATAGATAGAACATATACAGACTTAAAACTGTCCCACAGTGACATTACTCAATAAGCATCACCTCTTCTTTGCATGCCAAATTGGGGATACAATCTTTCCCTTTTCCTTATCTGTATTCTGCTCATGGGGAGGAAGCTGGACGGACAGAATGGAAGCACATTTCTACCATCTCAATTCACTCCGCTTCTGTTGACTATTAAGTTTTTGTAATACTAGCCTTGAAAACTCAACATCTTAATATCTTTAATAATATAAAATGGGTTGAATTCTTGTGTCAAGAATAGTAAGCATCTACTATCTTTGCAAATGTTTTGCAGTTGTTTTATGACTATGCTGTGCACAGTGTTTTGAAAGTATGACTCTGAAATAATGTGGCTGTTTCCAAGCATAAGAGTCAATTTCCTTCCTAGTGAGTATTTCCTCCTATGGGACTGCCAACCCTTTCCTAAGAATGCTGCCATGAGGAACTCAACCATAGCATGTTCCAGAGCTGAGGATTGCATGTTCTCAATGGCGGCAAAGCTTAAAATCTTAAAGGTAGACTCTTTATTTGTAAACAACCGAAGGTCATTCATTTAGAGCCATTTAAATTAAATAAGATAGGTGACTGTAGGAAAGAACCCTAGTGTGACTGATATGGAGACGAGATTTGATATACAAACAATTATCATGTTACTTCTAAACTGTCTCTGAAGGTATTTAGCTAAGATGAAGTGCACAGAAATTTTAATCAGTGATGGCAGTCTAAAATGAACAGAGTATGTCTCTATGACTCTTCAGGACACAATACTTTTCATAATGTGCAATCCAGGTGCAGATGTAAAAGTATACTTTATTTTTATAGCTCTGTAATATTTTATCTGCTTGCTTTCTTATTAGGAGCATCACTCAGTCCAGCAGTAGTCCTTTTTAATCAGGGAAGTTAGACTCAATATGTTCGAAGGTCAGGAAATGAATACAATCAGTGTAAACTCTTTTTAAAGAGAATAGGCAAATTGCCATTTAATTGGGTGATTTAGAATCTGAATCAGGGCTCTTTAAATTAGTATTATGAGCATGAAAGCTTTTGCATATCATTCTATAATTGAGAGTCTTGCTTTCTAAGTTGAAGAGAAAGTGAGATTTTATTACAATTACCTTCAACAAAAAGTACATTTTCTTATTTATTTCTTTTTTCTATTTCCAAAGATGTCATAAAACTCAATTGTCTTTCATTTATCTTAATAACTTCCAATTATTATTACTTTTAGAATATTTAGAAACTCATTCTCCTTCTACTTTTATATATTGTAATTACATTTGGTGTTAAGGTTGTTAATGACAAAAATATCTAAAACAGGTAGATGCCAATTTGTTTTAACAATATGCCTTCTGTGCACAAAGAATTTGGCAGTAAATTTTTAACTAAACATTTATACAGTATCATGTAAAATTACCAGGATTCTTTCACATGACTTTTCTTATTTTATCCTAAATATATTGGTACAGTATTATATTCTCTACTTTAAACTTGAGGAAAATAATGCTTGAGAAAGTTTAATGATTTGCTGTGGGTCACACCGCCAGTTAACGATGGAGTCTAGTTTAAAATCAGCCACCGTCCTGGATACTTGTTTATGTTTTTGAGCGTTCTCCATTGCTCCCAGCTACATCCATAACACCTTCCTACCTTCTGCTTGCCCGATTCTGAATTAACAAATGAAAGACAATTTTATGTACTCTCTGCTTCTACCTAAAAAAATTTGATGCTTCAAAATATGTAACGTAAAACATAGAAAAGGTAAAAAGAGGAGTAAGAAAAATAAGACGATGCTAATGGTTTCATTGGTGTAAAATACACGTGCTAAAATTGTGCTGTTAAATTAACTTGACAGAGTTAGGGTTGGAAATTCATCTGTAAGCTTTCTAGCAGTCAGTCACTGAGAAGATGAAGTCGCAGTGCTTTTAGTAGTTTCCAATTCTAATGAGACGAAAACAAACGAGTGAATGCGGAGAAGCACAACCACCATTTCTGGTACTAAAAACTAAGATTTTACATCTGTAATCCCAGCACTTTGAGAGGTGGAGGCCAGAGGACTGCCTGAACCCAGGTGTTCGAGACCAGCTTGGGCAATTGTAGAGACCTCATCTCTACAATAAATAAGAAAATTAACCAGGTGTGGTAGCTGCCTATAGCTCCAGTTACTTGGATGGCTGAGGCAGAAGGATTGCCTGAGTCTAGCAGGTCAAGGCTGCAGTCACCATGAACATGCCACTGCATGCCTGGGGGACAGAGTGAGACTCTGACTCAAATAAAAATAAACAAATAAATACAAGCAAGCAAACAACTAAGATTTTTCTGCCTTATGGGATATGAGGAAATAAAAACGCCCCACTTGCAAGGCCCTGGCTGCTGACCAATATGGTCTGTGGTCTGTGAGGAAACCCAGCAGCACAGCAGGAGCGGCAGGCAAGCAAGCAAGCTCAAGCTTCATCTGTATTTATTGCTGCTCTCCATGGATTGAGTTACCACCCTTGCCCATTTCCTGTCAGATCAGCAGCCCCATCTTATTCTCTTAGGAGCACGAACCCTATTGTGAACTGTATGGAACTGAGGCAGTGATGCTACGGCTGAGGAGTGGCTGTCAATATGATTAACATTAACAGTGAGATTTGATTGCAATTCCCCCTACAACTCCCCAGCCATAGTAAAAGATTGGGGACTGCTGTTTCAATGGATGTAACCAGGGTTAGGGGAAAGTTAGGAGCATTTCCAACAGCAACAGTGTTTCTGGCCAAACAACAGGAAGGCTGTACTACAATCATAAAATGATTTCTTTCCCCCCCCTCCTTTTTTTTTTTGAGTAGGAATCTCACTGTGTTGCCCAGGCAGGAGAGCAGTGGCATGCACACAGCCACCGCAGTCTCGACCTGCTGGGCTCAGGTGATCCTCCTGCCTCGGCCTTCCAAGCAGCTGGAAATGCAGGTGGGCGCCACCCTGCCTGGCTAATTTTTTGATTTATTGTAGAGAGGAGGTCTCACCAAATTGCCCAGGCTGGTCTTAAATCCCTGAGCTCAGGTCATCCTCTCACCTGCGCCTCCCAAAGTGCTGGGATTACAGGCATGAACCACCCTGCCCGGCCATCCCCTTTTTTTGAGTGATCTCAGCTCCCTTGGGACGACAGTACGATACTTGATCAATTGTCTGTTTCTTGGAAAAAAAAATTGTACTTCCCTGTTGTTGAGTTGCCTCTACTCTCTGACAACATTCAACTCGCTTCAAATCTGTCCACTGACTCTTAAGTCCTTGTACAGACTCTCTAAGAAGCCTTTCCCAGCTTTACTTCATTACCATGCTCCTAATGGGCCCCTGGGTATGTTCACCCTCACTGAGGCCAGCAAAATAAAACAACTTTGAATGTTGTGTGATTATAGGTGTTCTCTTGGCATTAACCGATGGGGAGTTTTGGCAGATGTCACAATTACAAGACTATTTAATGAAGTCAGAAGTGTCCTCAACAATAAATATATCCAGAGTAAATGAAATCATTTGTATACTCTAGTTTCTTATAAAACTCCTTAATTTTGACCAATATCATTTAATTTAAGGGTCACATTTTATCAGCAATTATATAGTAGAGTGAAACAGTTTTTGGATGGTCTGATTTAATCCAGAGATACATTTGCTATCTATGCTTTAAAATGTTTCCTTTTGAGAAAACTTGATTGATCTTACATTTGTGCAAAATATTTTTAGGTTTCTTTTTTAACACAAGGTGAGCATTCCAAAGCTAAAACCCCAAATCTGAAAATTTCTGAGTCCTACCATGATGCCACATGTGGAAAATTCCACAAATAAGTACTTAACATAAACTTTGCTTTCTGCACAAAATTATTAAAAGTATTGTATAAAATTACCTTCAGCCTATATGTATAAAGTGCACATAAAACATAAATAAATTTCATGTTTAGACTTGGGTCCCAGTCCCAAGATAACTCATATATATGCAAATATTCCCAAATCTAAAAACATCTGAACTCTGAAACACTTCTGCTCCCAAACATTTTAGATAAGGGAAACTCAACCTGGATTTTAAAATATTGTTAACCTTTACAGCTTTCTCTTTATAACAAAATAACCAACTTTTCAAGCAATTTTAATGTGGTAAACATCATTTCACAATGTGATTGAGTCACACTCAAACTTACAGTATGCACTGAGATTGGAGGACTTATTCTAAGGCCTTTACTGAGATAAAAGTACTTTTGGCATCAGAAAAAAAAACAACAACAGCAACAAAAAAAATTCTCAGTACCCCTAGCTCATGAAAATAAATTTGAAACAGGAGCCATTTTATTCTTACCTTAGGGAACAGCAATTCTAATACACTCACCCCTGGAAAAATTCTTGGAGAAATTATTTGGTTTTTCAAGGTTGATATAAGTCTGGTTTTCAATCTGAAGTTTATCTTTATTTTTTCAGTAGTAAACCATAGTATCTGCCATCTTGTAGGTGTGATATTGTAAAATATATGTTTAGTGTTTAGTTTCCTGGCATACAGCATCTAAGAATGTCTTTCGTATGCTAACAAGATGAATAGGGCTGGGAACCCCTAGGTAGCTTTAGGATGGGGTTGGTGAACAAAAGACCAAGGCATGATTAGAGGATTGGAACTTTCAGCCCCACACCTCAATCTCTAGGGAGAGGAGAAAGGCAAAGTTTGAGTTAATCACCAATGGTCGATGATTTAATCAATCATGGCTATGTATTGAAGCCTCCAAAAACCACAAAAGACTGAATTTGGAAAGTTTCTGGATGGCTGAATACGTGAATGTTCCTGGAGAGGCCTTGGAATCTCCCTGTCCCTTCACACATACCTCACCCTATGTATCTCTTTCATCTGTATCTTTTCTACCATATTTTTACAATAAATGAGTAAACGTAAGTTAAGTGTTTCTCTGAGTTCTGTGAGCTGCTCTAGCAAACAAACTGAACCCAAAGAAGAAGTCATAGGAAACCCAATTTATAGCTGATCAGTTAGAAGTATAGGTGATAACCTACTACTTGCAGTTGGCAACTGAAGTGGGGGCTATCGTGCAGATCTGAGGCCTTAACCTGTGGGATCTGATGCTATCTCCAGGTAGACAGAGAAGAGACTGAATTTAATCAAAGGACACCCAGAGTTGATATCTCCTGAATGATTGATTGCTTGGCGTGTGGCAAAAACTCTCCCACTCATCTGGTGTCAGAATTGTGTTGAATGATGTGTGAGAGTCGGGAAAACACACGTTGGTTTGTTTTTTGTATTACAGAATAGGAAAGGCAATATACTTAAAAAAACAGTATAAGTTATTTAAAATGAATTTCTCTGACATCCAAAAATATTTCCTTTCTCTATTGATGACTGCATTTCCTTCTCTATAGGTAATTAACAAATTCTATGCATGCATCAAGATTTTCTTACCTGAGTTCGCCATCAATGAGAAAGATATTTACTTTCATATAAAAATACAACTCATATCATTGATTTAAACAATTCACCATTCTGTTTGGGTGGTACCCAACACAAAAATAAACTGTGACATTCCAGAAAGTCAAGGAAGCTTGGGAAAATATAAAGGCTATGATAATTGTTCAGAGACTAAAGTTGAAACTAAAGTGCTGGACATTTGGTTTTAATTTTTTTAAAAAATGATTCACACCACACCTCATCAACAAGGGTACCTGCATAATGGACATTTATATACCTAACACTGAATTGTACCCCACATCTTTAAAATTAAAAATTAAAAAAAAATTTACATTTCTCAAACATGCCTATAAAGCACTTGCTAGCATTTTATATCTGTCTGTCCTTGTATTCATCCATGATGTTCTAAATATGAATATGAATTTCTTGGCATTAAAGAACAAGTTTCAATGTCAGAGCTATTTTCTACGAACACATTATTCCTGTACCATGTTAACACATTGTGGATATATGCAATTTCTTCAGTGATAGTGTAACACAAATATGATATTCTCATTGCAAAAATGAATTCTAAAAAATGTTTCTAACCTATTTGGGTGAGAAGCCAATCTCTGAATACATGTCTTTTAAGTCAAGACTGTGTATATTAATGTTCCCAAATTGGGTATTACCTGCAACTTTTAGAAAATAGGGTGAATTTTGGGCAACCCCCTCAGATCCCCTCCCACTCTGAGAGCTTTTCTTTCCTCTCAATAAATTCTGCTTAAAAAAAAAAAAAAGAGCCGGGCTCGGTGGCTCAGCCTGTAATTCCACGCCTTTGGGAGGCTAAGGTGAGTGGATTGCCTGAGCCTGTGGGTTCGAGACCCGCCTGGGCAGCAACCTCATCTCTACAATAAATCAAAAAATCAGCCGGGCATGGTAGCGCATGCCTGTAATTCCGGCTTCTTGGAAGGCTGAGGTGGAAGGATCGCCGGAGCCCAGTAGGTCAAGGCTGCAGCGGTGACCAGGAGCGGCCACTGTACTCCAGTCTGGGCGACAGAGTGAGACTCCAACTCTAAAAAAAGAAAAAGAAAATAGAGTGAATTTTTTTATGGTATGTAGACAGTATTTATCACCAGGGTTCCAGAAATACCAAAATCCTATACCTGATTAGAGTCATATTTCCTGACAAAGGTTGGAGAGAAGTGTATGCACAAGAAACAATGAATAAAGAAAGCAAAGGTAACACTTTATTAATTTCTGAAATTACTGCACTGAAATTTGTGGAGACACAAATTTCGGTGCAGTAAATCTTAGTAACCCAGGACATGTTATATAGAGCGTTCCTTTTTCTAAGCTAGCCAGTACCTGGTGACATTTGTCAGTATTGAAGGAAAGTACCAGAGAGAAAGATAAAAAGTGGCAAGAATATATTTGCTGTCAATTTCTATTACTGACTTGTGCTAGAAATAATTCTCATGAAATGACCTAATCCTTATTGTCACATGGGAAAAGAGAGAATAAAGGCAGCAAGCAGAGGAAAAACCCAGGCTCTTACCACTTCCTTTGATTCTGCCCAACAGAGAAAAGCTTGATTGGTGTCCTTGACTCTGACCTAACCCAGACAACACATTCATGATTGATTCAGGGCATTGAATTCCTTTCTTGAAGACAAAAATGACAAAATCCAAAAAAGATTTATGTTTGTGCTCTCTATGAAGTTCCACAGCATAAAGTTTCTTCCTTGCTTTTTTATAGAATTGATTAGTACAAGGAAAATCTGAAAGATATCAAACTAGTCAGAATTGTATTCTGTCCTTAGACCATAGCAACCCTGAAAATTAAGGCAACTATGCAGATTTTTTTTTAATATAGTATACATCAGTGACACTTCCCTTTTGGGGGTCATGATCTGTTTGCTACTTTTATGAAAGTATAGACCTTTTTCTTTTTTTAAGGAACACATAGCTTCATCCATAAGGTACATTTTTTTTTGTCAAATTTCTTTGCTTTTCATTATGTGTGTGAGATTTTCCGTACTGATACAAATAACAATAGTCCATTTGTTCTCATTGCTTTGAAGAACTTCTTATAATGAGGTTTTCATCAGAGTGAATTAATTAAATTCTGCATGAACATTTGCATTTCTATTAGTTTTCCATTGTTGTATAACAAGTTGCCACAAATTTAGCAGCTAAAAATGACTCACAGTTGTGAGCCAGGGCATGGTGTGACTGGGTCCTCTGTTCAGGGTGAGATCAATGTGTCACCGGGGCGTTCTTATCTGAAGCTTGGAGTTCTCTATCAAGGTCATGTGGTTGTTAGCAGAATTTAGTTCCTTGCAAGTTGTAGGGGTCAAGCCTTGTTTTCTTGCTCCATCTTTTAACTTTTTTGAATTCATGTTTTTATGATATATCTCTTCTTAGCAACATACAGTTGAGCTTTGTTTTTAATCTGGTCTGAAAAGTATCATTTTAAATGGAATTATTCAGTCCTTGGAGTTAATGTAATTACTGAAACACTTCCCTTTGGACACATAGACCTAAGTCTATAATCTTATCATTTTCTATTTGACATGCATGCTTTATTTTGCCTTTCCCCCTTTATTTCTTTTGAATTATCAAACATGTTTGCTACATTTACTTACTATCCTCTTTTACTATTTGTTTAGTGGTTATTAGACATTATAGCTTGCAACCTTCACTTACAAGAATTTAATGTAAATTTTTATTTTTCCACTTACTCAACAATGCTAAAACCTTTGCACATTTTAACTCCATTTACCTCCTACTGTCTTTGCATTTCTGTCATTGTGCATTTTAATCTATATATATTTTTAAATCTCACAAAATATTATTGTCACTCTTTTTACTGTCAATATTTCTCTACATTGACCCAAATAGTTACATTTTCTGTGTTCTTCCTTCTTCCCTGCACTCATGTGTTCCCATCTAGGTTCATTTTCCTTCTTGTTGAACATCTTTTATTTAGTAAAGGCTTGCTGGGGACAAATTATCTCAGTATTTCTTTGTCAGAAAGTAGCATTATTTTACGGGTTTTAAAATGATCTGCTCACTGGTGATAGAATTTTTTGAGTAGTTGAAGATGGCCATCCTGACTGGAGGTAGGTGGTATCTCAGTATGATTTTAACTTACATTTCTTTGATGATTAGTGAGGCTGAGCATTTTTTCATGTATCTGTTGGCTGCTTATATGCCTTCTTTAATGAAATGTTCATTCATATCTTTTGCACACTTTGTAATGGGACTGTTTGTTTTTTACTTTTCTGCATGTTTGGGTTCCTTGTAGATCCTGAATGTTAGGGCTTTGTCAGACATATATTTGGCAAATATTTTTTTCCCATTCTGTGGACTATCTCCCCACTCTCTTAATGGTTTCTTTTGCTTTGCAGAAGCTTTTCAGTTTGATATGGTTCCACTTGTTTATCTTATGTCTTATAGCATGACTATTAAGGGTTTTGATCAGGAATTGGTTGCTAATTCCAATTTCCATAAGGGTATCTCCTTGATTTTCTAAGGTTCTTATAGCTTGGGGTTTTACTTTTAGGTATTTGATCCATTTAGAGTTGGTTTCTGTGTATGGTGATAGGTAGGGGTCTTGTTTTAATCTTCTGCATGTGGTCAGCCAGTTTTCACAGAACCACTTACTGAAAAAGTTCACCTCTCCCCGGTGATTGTTAGTGGAGGTTTGTCGAAGATGAGTTGGTCAAGAAATTTAAGTTTTGCTTCCAGAATCTCTATCCTGTTCCATTGTACTATATGCCTGTTCTTGTACCAGTACCAGACTCTTTTGATGATTATAGCCTTATAATAAAGTTTAAGGTCTGGAAATGTGATCCCTCACACTTTTTTTTATTTCTGAGGATTGTTTTGGCTACTTGTGATCATTTATGTTTCCATGTGAATTTCTGTATTGTTGTTTCCAGGTCTGAGAAGAATGATGCTGGTAGTGTTTCTGTAGATAAGTCTGTTGCTATCCAAACTGGTCTTCCCCAATAGGTGTTCTGACCTTTCTCTCTTGCTGCCTTTAGAATTTTTACTTTTATACCTACTTTGTGTAAGTGAATTTCTTTGTGTCTAGGAGTCAGTCTTCTCATTCGATGTCTTGCAGGGGTTCTCTGAATCTCTTGTGTTTGAATGGTCACATCTCTGATAAGATGAGGGAAGCTTTCTTGTATAATTTCATGAAATGTTTGTTGCAGGGTGGTTGCTGTCTCTTTACCTGCCTCAGTGATTCCAATTAATCTTAGTTTCAGTTTCTTGATATAATCACCCATCTCTTGGAGACTTTGCTCCATCTTTTAAAGTTTATTTTCTATTTTTTTAAAAGTTTGGGTTAGTTCCTTATTTTGACCCTCAAGCTCTGAGATTTTTCTTCTGCTTGGTTAATTTTCCTTTCCATGCTTGTCAGTTTGTTATTTATTTAGTTCACTGTATTCTCTATTGCCATCATCTCTATCAACTCCTTCATTCTTTTCTCTTGCCTCTCCTCATTCTTATTTATTCTCTTTATTAATATCTTATTCTCTGGGTTTGTGGTTTGAGATCATTCATTCTGGGGGCTCTTCATTGTTTGAGTTCCAAATTCTGTATTCTCTGTTGCTGTCTTTCCAGGGGTTCTATGTGGGACCTGTATTCCTCCATTGGCTCTTCTTCATTTGTGAAGGTTTTCCTCCCCCGTTTTTCCCTTCAATTATGTTGTTCAGTGATGAGGGGATGGCTTTCACTTCTGTTTGCTCAATCCCCTCTTCTTCTTTATGTAGATCCTCTGGATTTGTTCAATTTTGAGCTGGACTAGGGTTGACGGACTGTGGTTTTTGCAGTTTTGAGATTTGATTAAGGGGAAGCTGTGGTTCAGAAGCTATCTGCAAATCACAGGATCCACTGACAGGTATGTGGGCTCCCTGGAACCCACTTCACACTGACTTACAATCTGTCCATGTGGTGGGGGTATATGTTTGCCCCAAAAGCAAAATGAGATAAGAAAAAGGAAGAGAATGGAAAAAGAAGGAGGGAGACAAAAGAAAGGTGTAGAGAGAGAAGAAGAAGTGGGATAACAGATAGGTACACCAAATGACAAATACACAAAGAAACAAACAAAAACAAAAAATAAAAAACATACAAACAAAAACCTCTGTTGATATACTCGCCCTGAAAAAAATACACATACGCAAACAGAAAATCTAAAGAACAACAATAAAATAACAAAAGCAAAGCACGTATGAAAACATAAACAAAAACAGAACAAAAGAAAAAAAGAGCTTATTCTGTGGCTGTCTCTGGCACTTCATATTCCTTTCCCAAGCACTGCTGCCACTTTTACCTGCCACTGCATTAGTGAGCGCGCCAGTCTCCATCCTGTCCCCTCTGCTCTCAGTGCAGGTCAATTCAGTTGCTCTCAGTATGGGTCAGACACCCCATGGACTGCTGTGGGAGTAGGGTGAATCAGATCCTGACTCATCTGACTTGTTTGTTGCTACTGCTGCTACCAAGTCTCTTACTCAGATCAGACTTGCCTGTGTCTGGTCCAGCATAGGGGAGGGGTGTCTGTCTCTCTGTGTCTGATGGTCTATTCTAGAGGGGTGCAGGGATCACATTTGGATTTCAAGTTGGAGGTTGGACAGAGCAGGGTGAGGCAATGCAAGTCTCTGCCTGTTCCTGGGACAGAGAAAATGGTAGTGTTCAGTGTTTCCTCACCGGCGTTGTGGCTCAGTTCCAGATTTCCTTGCTGTGCCCTCTCCACAGTTCTTGCTGCCAGTGCCTGGCCTGCTACCACAGGTGGAGGCATGGGCCAGGTGGCAGTTGCTGAGGAACAGCTCATCTCTGCTGCCTCCACCCAAGAGACCCTTGAGTATGGCAGATGATCTTGCCTGCTGGGGGATCCAATCTCAAGGCAGTGGTGGGTTGCAGTCACCTCTAGAGGAGAGCCCCAGGTGTTTGAACCCAAGTCTCCCCACAGACGGACCCTCACTCACTCACCGGCATACACCCACTTATGCAGACAGTCTTTATGGACACTTGCTTTTGCAGAGACTATCACACGCTGACCAATTCCGGTGCCATCTTGCCCGTCTGTGTCTTTTTTATTTTATTTATTTGAATAACTTTAGGGATATAAATGATTTTCAGTTACATGGCTTCTTTGTACAGTGGTGAAGAAGTCTGGGCTTTAAGTGTACCCATCACTCCCATTAGTGCATACTGTATTATTCCCCCTCTTTCCTGCCCCTTCTGAGTCTCCACTATCCTTTATGCATTCTATATGCCTTTGCAGTTTCTTTAGCTTCCACTTAGTGAGAATATGTGGTGTTTGTCCATTCCTGAGTAAATTAGGATAGTGGTTTCTATCCATCCATGTTTCTGTAAAAGACATTTTTTCCCCCCTGTATGACTGAGTAGCATTCCATGGTGTATGTGTATACCACATTTTCATTGTCCACTAACAATGGACATTGTTGATTGGCATTTAGGTTGATTCCACATCATTGCAATTGTGGATTGTGCTGTTATAAACTTTTGGATCATGTCATGTGTTTTCTGTAGCTCTTTCTTCCAGCTTAAGAATTCTGTCTTCTGTTTCTAATTGGCTCAGATTACCCATTGTCTTCCCAAAGTTGGTTACTACTAATTTTGGAATGTACATTTGATTCTTTCCCCCCCCCCCATATATTCCAAAGCACTGGTAAATTTCCACATCTTTTCTTAAGCATATCAATTAAGGTCATTTTAAAGTCTTTCACTAATAACTCTAATGTTGGAATTACTTGTTGTTTATATCATGGTATTCTTCCTGATGTTTATTTCTATGTTCTCTTTTTTTGGTGGGTTTACTAGTGTTATAGACTCCAAATGCTGTTATTTTCTTCCAGAAATAATTTATACTCTTTTCTCTGCTTGGCAGATAACATGGGGTTGACCACATTAATTCAAAGTGTGTGATAAGTCAATGCTAGGTTTCAGTTTTGGTAAGTGATTTTTCTACTTCTCAATTCCCTTGGATTCTAGTGTAAAGGCTTCCTAGGTTTCCAACTGAGGTTCAGTGGTGTTTGTTGGAACCTCTCCCTCCAGCAAATTCTAAACTGTAATTTCTACCTTCTCATGACTGAGGCTATTGGAAAAACCCTACTCTGCTTTTGAGAGATTTTCTACTTAGCTTCTTGCTTTCTACCACACACAAGTTAGAGTACACTACGCCTTTAAATAAAAGCCTGCCATGTTTCAGGTTCAATCTCTCCTCTCTCTGCCTGCCTGGAACTTGCTCCTTTAAGTTCCAAATGAAGGTAGTGAATGCTCTGCTATTTTCTCTTACCTTTAGCAATGTGCAATGTCTTTGCCTGGGGAAAACCTAGATTCTCAGGCTCTTTCTCTATGCCCAGAACCATTAAATTTTTACCCAGGTAGTTAATGGCAGGTGTGGGAGTGGGGAGGATGTTTCCCCACTTTACCATTGTATCCTCTAACCTGGATTACTTTAGCGGTTCTCTCATGCTTTTAAACATTTTCAAAAATCATTATTCAACTCTTCTGACTTTGCTCAGCAAGAGTAACAGTCTGCTCCAAAATATTCCCTCCTAACCTAAAATTAAAATTTTCTTCAGGTTTTAAACCTATTATCATCTTCACTTTCTCTCTCTTTCTCTCTTTTACCATTTATTTTTTCATAAAAAAATGACCATTTTTCTATATAATTTCCCACAGCGTCAGTTTTTCTAACTGCATCTCTGGTTTTGTTGAACATAATTTGTTGTTTCTTTTATTTTCTTGTGAAAATTTGTTAGACCTAATGGCTTGATCAGATTCAGGTTTGATGATTGGCAATAATATTTTATAGGTGATGCTTGGTACTTCTGTGCTATAACAGGAGACCCATTATGGTCAGATTTAGATGTTTTCAATGTGATCTATCCATTGTTATAATCTGCATCAGCATTCCACCTAACGATTTTAACTATTTTCAACTTATTTATATTTTTTGGAGATGGGGGTCTAGCTGTATTTCTGAGGTTGAATTCAAACTCTGGGTCTCAAGCCATCCTCCTACCTCAGCACCCCAGGTAGCTAGCTGGTGGTCAGTGTGTCTGTCTTCACTTAGTTATTTTGGCAACCCCAAAGATAATTGAATAGATTTTTTTCCAAGAAGGTGTTAAAATAGCGATATTATAATTCTCTCACGCTTTTCTCTGTTTCTCAGCTGCAATTTTTTATAAAAAATAATTTTCTACATTAACTATTTAACTACAACTTATATTCAGAAATGGCAGAGCATATGCTCTATTTTTTCTTTTATTTATCAGTTTTCAGAATAACTAATTTACTACATAGCATCCATTTGAGGTGGCCAATTAGTTGCTTTTTAAATATTGTTTTGACTTCATGGGTTTTAATAAAGTTAATATGTTTCAAATCATTGTAATTGTTTTTTTTAACTGCTGTTCAGATTGTTCCACTTTGGCCCCTCAAAGTTGGCCACTTTTTGTTTTGTCTCTTTGTGACTTTATTAATCATGTATTTATTTATTATTGCTGGATTCTTCTTTGATTTCTGGTATAAGATACTATTAACAGAGTGATGTGATGAATAGCTTTGTATCTATGCCATTTCATATTTTGTCAACACATCATTGAGATAGATTCCTAGAAGGAGAAATGTTATGAGTCAGAGAACACATGCATATGTAATTTTTTTCTAAATGTTACTCACCTTCTCTCCATAGTGGTTGAACAATCTTGAAATTCAATCACCAATATATGAGAATGTCTGTTTCCTCATAGTTTCCCCCATATTGCCAAGGTGAAGGGTATACTTCATCAATAAGGGTAACTGCATAATGAACAATTTTATATCTAACCCTGAATTGTACCCCACACCTTTAAAATTAAAAAAAAAATTTTAAAATAGATTTTCACTTTTTATTTATTTGGTCAGCTTTATTGTGTATAGTAAAATTCACTAGTTTAATGGCATAATCTGATGAGCTTCGACAAATATACACAGTGCTATAATCATCACCACCATTGTGATATATAATATTTTCATCATTCAGAAAGTTCTTTAGTGCTCCTTTGTAATTAATTCTCTTCTCCAATGCCTAGACCCTAGGAACCACTGATTTGCCTCATATACTTATAGTTGTGATTTTTTAAAAGAATGTTATGTAAATAGACTCATAATACTTAGTCATTTATTTCTGGCTTCTTAGGGTCTTTTACTCTGAGATTTGTTCATACTGTTTATATTAGTAGTCTTTCCAATTCATTTTTTCTTTTTTACAGTTGTTTTTGTTGTTCCAGGACACTTGGAGTCTTATATGAATTTAAGAATCAAATTTTCAATGTCTATCAAATAGCCTCCTGGGAGTTTGATTTGGTTTGCATGGTTAATTTAGGGAGAGTTGAGATGTTAAGTTTCTTCCAGTCCATGGAACTGATATATTGAAATCTTCTTTAATCTCTCTCAACAAAGTATTGCATTTTTCACTGTAGAGATATTTATACATTTTCATCAGTTTTATCCCCATGTATTTTATGTTGAATTGTGCTAGTATAAATGGTATTGTTTCTTTAATTTCTATTTCTGAGATTTTTGCACATGCATAGAAATAAAATTAAGTTTTGCATACAGGTCTTATATTTTTGAAAGCTGATAAACTCCTTTATTAGTCCTAGTAGCTTTTTATTGTTCCACTGAGTTTTCTACACAGATAATTTTGTCATCTGTAAAGAGACATAATTCTTCTCATTTTCCATTATAGATGCTTTTTGTTTCTTTTTCTTGTTTTCATGAACTGACTAGAACCTTTAGTACAATGTTGAATAGAGGTGATGAGAGTAGATATCCTTGTCTGGTTCCTGGTCTTTGGGGAAAGATTTTGATCTTTCCCCACTAAGAATGTTAGTTGTAGGTTTTACCAACATGCCCTTTATGAGGTAAAGGAAGTTCCCTTCTAGTTTAGCTTGATAAGAAGTTTTGTTTTTTTAAAATTAAAGTAGGGATAGATGTCGAATATATCAGCCACTTTTTTACATATTTGGTATAATATTATGCTTTTTTTCCAGTAAATTAAAATAATGAATTACAGGGATTGATTATTGAATGTTAAACTAAACTTGTATTCCTGGGATTGACCCTCCTTTTGTTTTTATTTCCTTTTTTTTATAGTGTGGGATTAATTTGCTAGCATTTTGTTAATTATTTTTTTCATCCATGTTGAGGAACATTGGCTTGTAGTTTACTTTAAATATCTTTGCTTGATTTTGGCATCTGAGTAATGTTGTCCTTGTGGAATGAGTTGAGAAGACTTTTCCTCTTTTTCAGTTTTCTGAAAGAATTTGTATAGAATTGGTATTATTTTTCCATTAAGTTTTTAGCCAAATTCATCAGTAAAGCCATGTGGGCTTAGAATTTTCTTTATGTACAAGTTTAAGTACAAATTCAATTTCTTTAATAGATAGCTTATTACTCCATTATTATTTCTTCTTGAGTGAACTTTGTTATTTTGCATCTTTTAAGGAATTCATACATTTTGAGTTGTCACATTTTCTTTACAAAATTTGCAAATAATATTATCTTATTCTTTTTTAATGTCAACGGAGCCTATCATAATGATATCATTTCTCTTATTCCTGTTATTGGCAATTTGTATCTTTTCTCTTTTTTCTGATCAATCTAGCTAGAAGTTTAACAATTTGTTGATTCTCTTAGAGAACTGGTTTTTATTTCATTGATTTTCTTTATTGTTTTCCCATTTTATATTGCATCCATTTCTATTCTGATATTTGATATTTTATTACTTTCTTTACTTCAGTTTTAATTCACTCCTTTTTTTCTTAAGAGGAATCTTAGACCATTTGTTTGTGATTTTTCTTCTTTTATTGTACTGTATAGGCATTTAGTTTTATTTTGTGGTTGTATTAATAAGTGCATAAAAGTTAAGGACTTCTATGTCCTCTTGAATAACTGGCCATCCTTGTACCTATACTCTGAAATCTACTTTGTCTGATATTAATATGGATATGTCAGGTTTTTAAAAAAATAAGTAGCATTGACATGGTATATCATCTAACATTTTTTCACCTTTGGTCTATTTATGTGTTTGTATATAAAGTGTATTTCTATTAGCTAGAATATAGTTGGTCATACCTTTTTATACAATCTGACAATCTCTAACTATTCAATTTGTCTATTTTCTCTCCTTTCCTCACTTTTGTCTTTATTTCTAAAATGTTTATTTTATTTTTAATTTCTTCTTTGACAATTCTATACATTTAGTCCATTTTTTTTCATTTTTACTTCTGTTATTTATCCTAAATAATTCTGACATTTTTCTCAAGTTTAGCCTATTTTTAAATGTCAATTAACAATGTTAATCTGTTTTGTTGACAAGTGCTTATAGTATGTTATTTGAAGAGAATTTTTTAAAAATAGTAACTTCCTGTGGAGTTCGATCACTATCTTTTTCTCTTACTGATTTTTTTGTTTTTGAGTTGGAGTCTCACTCTGTCGCTCAGACTGGAGTGCAGTGGCCGCTCCTGGCCACTGCAGCCTCGAGCTGCTGGGCTCCAGCGATCCTTCCACCTCAGCCTTCCAAGTAGCCAGAATTACAGGCATGCGCTACCACGCCCGGCTGACTTTTTGATTTATTGTAGAGATGAGATCTCGCTGCCCAGGCGGGTCTCAAACCCGTGGGCTCAGGCAATCCACTCACCTCAGCCTCCCAAAGGTGGGGGATTACAGGCTGAGCCACCGAGCCCGGCACTCTTACTGATTTAAGTGAGGAGATTTTCCTGTACTTTCAGGGGAAGGATAATGTGTAGCAGAGTCAGGATAGCCAGGAAGCTTTCATGGCTCAATACTCCAGATTTCCTTTTTTGTAGTTATCATTAAAAATTCAAAACTATGGCCTCTTAGAAGTTGCCTGTTTCTTTTTTCCTCTTACTATGATCTGAACGTTCTTCTTTTTTTGCAACTATTGTTTCTGTTATTTTAAATTTATATTCTACTCTTAATATGAATATGGGGTTTTGTCTTGGAAGAGAGATCTTGGGTTTATTTGAGTGTTCATAGTTCCCAGAATACCCAAGAACCATCTAAAAATAAAAAAAAGTTACCTTGTACTCCCTGAGAACTGGAGTGTACAAAATCCAAACCAAGTTTGAGGGGAGGAATTTCGGAGATTCAAAAAAATGACCATAGAGCCACTGCTATGTACATCATGCCTTCTGGTATTTTTAAAAGTATGCCAACTAATTCTAACATGCAGACAGATCAGGAATCACTGATCAGCTATAGCTAATACACCTGCTACATGTTATCACTGATAAGTCATTATATATGTTGAGCAAAGCATATTTTATAATCTGAACCTTATTAAAAGGACTTAACACTTCACTCTAAAAATTTAGTAATGATTATAATTTGACATTCAAGATGAGTCATATTTCCCTATGAATTTAATAATAATATAATTAGATATAATCTCTAAATCTAATATAATAATTAGTAGTAGAAATCATTGCCTGATTTTTATTGTAAAAAATAAATAATATAAAAATTATTGTTTTAGTCATTTTTAAATGTGTAACTCAGCATTATTATGTACATTCACATTGCTGTGCAGACATCACCACCGTCTATCTCCAGAATATTTTCTTCCTCCCAAACTGAAACCCACTTAATCACTAACTCCTCCCCAATCTTCCATTCCTCCAGCCCATAGCAACCAGAATTCTGCTTTCTGTCTCTGAAACTGATTACTCTAGGAATTCCATATATGTGGAATGTTAAATATTTGTCCTGGTGTGATTGGCTTATTTCACTTAGCATAATGTTTTCAAGTTTTATCCATGTTGAAGCTTGTGTAAACATTTCTTTCCTTTTTTTTTTTGAGTTGGAGTCTCACTCTGTCACCCAGACTGGAGTGCAGTGGCCGCTTCCGGCCACCGCAGCCTCGACCTGCTGGGCTCCGGCGATCCTTCCTCCTCAGCCTTCCAGAGTAGTCGGAATTACAGGCATGTGCTACCCGGCTAATTTTTTAATTTATTGTAGAGATGAGGTCTCGCTGCCCCAGGCGGGTCTCGAACCCGCGGGCTCAGGCAATCCACTCACCTCAGACTCCCAAAGGCGCGGGATTACAGGCTGAGCCACCGAGCCCGGCTCATTTCCTTCCTTTTAAAGACCAAACAATATTTCATTCTTTGTATGTTCCACATTTATTTATCAATGGACACTTGGATTGCTTCCATATTTTGGTTATTGTGAATAATGCAACATGAATATGGATGTGCAAATATATGATTGATTCTTTGTTTTCAGTTCTTTTGGCTTATATATCCAGAAACAGAATTACTGGATTATATGATAATTCTATGTTCACTACTTTGAGGAACTGCTGTTTTCCATAGTTACATTCCCACCAGCAATGCACTAGCATTCTAATTTTTCCACATTCTTACCAGTTTTTGCTATTTTTTTGTCTGTTTAATAATAGTCATCCTAATGGGTATAGCCTGGCTATAAGATACTATGAAGTAGTATCTCATTGTGGTAGTATCATCTACTTTTTAAAATGACAAGTAAGTTGCTATTGTTTGAAAATATATGGGGAATTTCAGCTAAGTAGTTTTAATTGATGTTCATTTATCTAATTTTGCTGTGACTAAAGAAATTTATTTGGCAAAACCCTACTGGATAAGAGTGTGAAACAAGAAAACAAAACAATGCTAATGCTAACTACACCAAACAACCCATGTCTAGGGCCTCATTAGAGGAAAAGCACCAACCACATTACACTCATGGGCATGCCTATTATCTTGTTTGAGGAAGAAGACCATCAGCCCATTAATATTATTTCAGTTATACAACAGATTTAAATAAAGAATGTTGGGAGGGTCAGTTCGTTTCCACATAATTTAAGCTAAAAAGCTACCTGCAAATAAAGTACTACAAAATTCTCTCAAGTTAGATTACTATATCTTGGTAAAAAGATTTCATCTCATAAATCTAAGTGTGGAAATCTTCAGTTGCTAAGCTATATCATGCTATTAAAAGAACTGTAATACATAACAGGAAGAAGACGAGCGAATGGTCTTAAAAATCTTTGGGGATGAAAATATAATTACCTCTGGCTAGCATCACCACTAACACCATCTGAAAAATAGTCAGGAGTCACATATGACCCAAATCCAGCTACACTTGTTAATGAATCTTTAATGTCTCCAAGATAAAAAACATATATAGTCCATGAAAACCACAACCCAGAATCGTACACATTGTAGGTAAGTAAGTATAAATAGGGAAGCCCAATAAATGTGCTGTAGAAAGTAGTTTGTAAAACACTTGGATAATATTGTCTTTGGATACTAGGATTCATTGAAGGCAAAGCTAGACTAGATCTTAACGATTTCCTTACTTGGCCTATTTCAACATTTTATAGAAGACACTGACATCCAAAGAAATTTAATGAGATATCCAAGGCACACAATCTAATTGGTATTTGTTGTTATTTATTCACTGTGGTGGATTGAATAGTGTTAACCCTAAATGTATGCTCACCCAGAATGAAATCTTATTTGGAAATAGGATCTTTGCATATGTAATTAGGAAAGGTTTGAGATGAGCTCATACTACACTAAGGTGGATCTTGAATTCAATGTCCTTATAAGAAAAGGAGAAAACACAAAGATAGACAGAGAAGAAGCCGTGTGAAGATGGAGGAAGAGATTGAAGTGACACGGCTATAAGCCAAGAACTGCCTGGAGCCACCAGAAACTGAAAGAGGCATGGAAACATCCTTTCCTAGAGCCTTCAGGCGGAGTATGGTCAGGGTGTCTTCTTGATTTTGGACTTGTAGATTTCAGAACTATGAGAAAACAACTTTTTTTGTCTTAAGTGTCCCAGTTTGTAGTAATTTGTTCTGGCAGCCCCAGGAAACTAATAAAACTGCCATTCAAGTTTTGTCTGCACATTTTTGGAATGTGCACACACACACACACACACACACACACACACACACACACACACTTGCTTTTTTATTTGTTTGGTTAAGGTTTTTGAGTTATCAGTAAAAAAATCAACTTTAGACAACATAAAGATTAAAGCATCTAAAATATTGAATAAGAAATCTAGGTATTTTTCTCATTCAGTATTTTAGATGCTTTCTCTTTTTTTATATCCATGCTTTACTTTGGTGTTTATAAGTGAATTTTGGTGTTCTCCTAAATCTTTAAACTCCTTATATTTATTGTATATTCTTTCTCTGAATGCCCTTTCTCTGAATGCCATTGGATCAAACAATACCTGGATAGAATCTAGATAAGCAAGTAAATTTCCTCTTTGCTTAAGTAGTTTTGGATATTCATTCATCTGCAGCATGATGATTATTATAAAATTCAGTGTTGTGGCATCTTTTTCCTCAGGGAAATCACCTGAGGATCAAGGTGAATGAACAATGGAGGACAAAGCAACTGTTGTTGGAGACAATCAACTAACTTTACCCAGTATGAATATAATTTATATCTTATGATTACACATATATGATCATTGCACTTTGCTACTTTGATAACTTTGGAGAAAATTTTATAAACTGAAGAAATCAGAGCATCTGGTAAAAAAAATTTGAAACAATTTCACATTGGATTTATTATTTTGTGGGAGTTACCATCATTGTGAACCCCGAGCAAGTTCTTCAAGAATATAATAACAGAAAATAACATGCACATAAGATAGCTTGTATTTTGTATCTTCTGAATTTCTACCACAGTTAGAATACTTCTGAGTTTTGTGTCATAGAATTATTTAGATAAAATGTAATATTGTTACTTTGCTTCTTTCGAAGGCATACGACTTCCTTAAATGTTTTAAATTTGTAGAAGAATCCCTGAAGCATAAGTAAATTTGGAGAAAAATATTTCTTTTGTTGACACTTCAGAACACAAAAATTGTTACCATAGGAGTCCACCGCATAGGCTATTATTTATAGGAAAAATAAAACCCATTGAAAACATTCTGCTCAGTGAAGAGTTCAATGATAATCAAATTTATTTCAAATTAGATTGACAGCCTTGCATAACTCGTTAATTGAATCTGTTTAAATCAATGACCTATCAAAACTCAAAATGTTTGTGCACATAAACATATCCAGTATGAGAAGATGGCTATTTATTAATTTATGTTGCCATGCTGCATTCTTGTTTCATTATATTTAAGTGTATGTATGTAGCACATATATTTACCATTTAAATGGAAGATTTGATAACACTGTAGGAATATGACTTAGATATACAATACTTTGGAGTTGCATAGTTGGAAGGTCTTTGTGTTGGACTTTCTGGAGTTTTATTACCATCTAACTGATAAATTTTCCCCTTTTAACTCTATTTTTATTATCCCTAACTATCAATTCACATATAACCTCTATTCTGCTATCTATTACAGTCTCTAATGTAAACTCATTTTATATTAGCAGTTGTATTTTCACAGCAGGATATGACATTTATCGCCTTGAAAACATTGAGTAAATTGGAATGCAATTACAGTATGTATAAAGTTACCTACAATAGCAAAATGACTTGAATCTGAATAAATAAAAAATTACAAAGGTCAGACAATAAAAGTCAGAGTCAGCAAGACTTATGAATATACCAGGTAGAATGGAACTATACTGTCAAACTAATAGGAAAATGACTGAGGAAAATAAATGGATTTTTTTGTCAATTACAGTTACAATTCAGTGGATATAGTCTTTAATAATATGAAAAAAAGTTTAATAATGCTAGATAACCTTGCCTATAAAACATGGCAGCTGGAATAAAGCATGAATGTGAGATAATTTGGAAAAAAAAAAACCCAAAAGTAAGACAGACTAAGAAATGGAAAAAAAACCCAGTAGTTGAATACAAACACTACTCCATATTATCAATGTAATAAACAGAAACTGAAGAAAGGGTGTTCAGAGAAAGAATATACAATACATATAAGGAGTTTAAAGATTTAGGAGAACACCTAAATTCACTTATAAACACCAAAGTAAACACGGTTATAAGAAAAAGAAAGTCAGGGACAGAAATTTTGGATGGAGAAAATTTCCATGTATAAAGCAAAATGACAATTTTCAGAAAATGGTGACACTATTGTCAGATTGTATGTTTAAATTTTCCATTGAGCTATCTCCATGTCACTAAATCCAATGGCCAATTTTTTCATCCTCATCTCCTAGGCCTATTATAGATTTGACCAAGTTGATTACTCTCTCCTCTTAGATTTACTTTCTTCACTTGGTTTCTGTGAACACCACACATCCTTTGCTTTTATCTAGTTTACTGGTTGCTCTTTTCCCATTAACCTGCCTCTTCATCCTGACTTCTTAATGTTGGATTGCCCAAGGCTCAGTCCTTGGTCCACGCACTAACTCTCTTATTGGTCTCAGCCAAGTCAGTGGCTTTCAAAACCATCTATATGCTGATATCAATAACTCCCAAATTTAAATATCCAGCCCAGAACTGTGTACTTGAACTCCAGACTCATATACCCAGCTATCAACATTTCTGATTAAATGTATCTTAGACAGTTTTTTGGTTTTTTTTTTTGAGTTGGAGTCTCACTCTGTCGCCCAGACTGGAGTGCAGTGGCCTCGACCTGCTGGGCTCCGGCGATCCTTCCGCCTCAGCCTTCCAAGTAGCCAGAATTACAGGCATGCGCTACTATGCCTGGCTGATTTTTTGATTTATTGTAGAGATGAGGTCTTGCTGCCCAGGTGGGTCTCGAACCCGTGGGCTCAGGCAATTAACTCACCTCAGTCTCCCAAAGGCGCAGGATTACAGGCTGAACCTCCGAGCCCAGCATCCTAGACAGTTTTAATGTCTGAAACTGAACTCCTGATGTTCCTCATGAAACCTACTTCACCCAGTTTTCCTCATCCCAGTTGAGGAAATCCTGTTCTTTGAGTTGCACAGGCCAAAAACAGTCTCTGCTTGATCTTTTTCTTGTATTTCCCTTACTAAATTTGCCAAGAAGTTCTTCTGCTCTACCTTCAAGTCATATCTAACATTTGATCACTTTTAAGTTCATGTCCATTATTGCCACCATGATCAGTTGTCATTGGATAACTGCAACCATCTCCTAATTGGTCACATGCATTTATCCTCTTCTCCTTTCAGTCTGTCCCCTAAGTAGCAGCAGAACGGCCCATGTGAAACCTACATCCCAGTAGATTCCTTCTCAGCTCAGAATTCTGCAATGGCTCTTCACTGTACTCAATAAAACTAAAGTTCTTACATTCACCATGTGTCAGGCTCTGTGTGTTAGCCTGTTCCCTCATTACTTCTCTGTCCTTATTTTCTACAACTCTTCCCTGTTTCTACTACCCCAGAGAGCCCTTCTCTTCCTTGAACACATTGGACACACTTTCACCTTAGGGCTTTTGCTCTAAGTGCTGCCTCTGTCCAGAATTCTCTTTCCCAGACACCTGCTTGGACAACTCTTCCAACCCCTCAAGCTTTTATTCAGATCTCATCTTCTCAATGAGGTCTCTCTTGGCCATCCTTTTTAATACTGCGACTTGACAACAACACACACCACTGTCATTCAAGACTGACCTTTACTTTCATTTCTATTTTTTCTTTTGTTCTACAAAATTTGTATTTTTTTAGCATTCTACATAATTATTTACAGTATCTACTATTTATTCATTGTCTCCTGTGCTAGGATATGAGATCCATGTGCGTAAAATTTTGTTGACCATTTTTCCTGCTAATGTATCCAAAGTACATTGATTTGAATTGAATTAACTTATTCTCATATGATGAACTTTCAGGGTTACAATTCATGCACACATTATTTTTTTATGCTATTTGGAATGCCTCCACACATCCCCCAGATAATATGCATGTTCAGTGTGGATTCAGGGCTCATTATTTAAGATACAGTTGGGAATGAGTTCTAACTAAAAGATCAACAATTTATATATGGCACTAAATTTTCAATTTTAAGTTAAATCTTAATAGATTCAAGAACTCTGTGTTGTGAAAAACACAATGATATAAAAACACAGATTCCAAAAACATACTAGTCTAGTGAAAAATAATAAAATAGTTTTCGTATTTATCTTACCAGTAAATTTTCTCCCACTGTAGTCCTCCATTGTAAAACCAAATAAAGTAATTTCTTTCTTCGGGCATTCAGACAAGACATTTTTCTTTCACCTTTTCTAAAGCTTTTTGGAATCACAATAAGTGAAATGTCTTGTTACCTGGTTAACTCCTCTCTGGATGGAGATGGGACCACAAATTCATTTAATTCTAGCTTCTTGAGGATTTCCCTGGAGGCCAAGTCAGCCTGCTGAGTTAAACTAATAGGCTTTCAGCATCACAGTGTAGATACACATTTTTAAAACTGCCATTAGAGTCTCAAAATAGTTTAAAGTAGGTGAAATATTACTGCTATATTAATATGCGATGTTGTAGAGTGCTGGAATATTTTTTAAATGTTTGAATGATATTTTAAACAAAGTAATAAAGTATACAATCTGTCCCTGGTTGGTATAACTGAAACTATATCTATGGAAACAGTACTCAGTGATCATGAATGTTAATCCATCTACATTTTCACAAAGAGGAACAAAGTGAAATTCTCAATTACAACTACATGCTTTGCAAAGGCAATCTCCCATCTAAGGCTATAGGTGGGTGAGTTACTATTTAAAAAGATGAAAGGAAAATGTGTTTTCCCCCTAATATTTGGATATCAATATGCTATTCTTTTCCATTTTTTAGAATGCTAGGAGCTGACTTTACCCGTAGTGAGTTAAGAGCTAACAAATAATAAGATTCTGGCAGTGGCTGAACACTTATGTAATACGCCAGTGCTCATGCATGTGGTATAAGGTTTGGTTTAAAAAACAAGATATTTGCCACAGTACCCAAATAACTACTTATGACTGCCTATTAATCTAAAGGATTGATTTTATTTTTCATGCTGCTACAAATTCTTTCAATCAAAACATCCATTTCTTCCTAAAGCTTCTTTTAAAATAAACTTTACTGTCTAGGAGTGGTGGCACACGCCTGTAAATCCCAGCACTTTGGGAAGCAAAGGCAGGGAGACTACTTGAAGCCAGGAGTTCAAGACCAACCTGGGCAACATAGTAATAACTTGTTTCTACAAAAATTAGAAAATTAACTGGCCATGGTGGCCTGTGCCAGTAATCCCAGCTACTTGGGAAGCCGAGGCAGGAAGATCACTTGATTCTAGGAGTTCGATGCTGCAGTGAGTTATGATGTCATGACTACACTCCAACCTGGATGATGTAGTGAGGCTTTGACTCTAAATAAATAACTAAATACATATGTATATTACTGTCAGTCTCAGCATTTTCTGATACTACAAGCTGAGGATAGATATCCTATGAAGAGGAGAGTTTTGCTTTCAGAAAAGAGTAGGGGGGAAGAGAAGTCCTTATATTAAATTATGTATAATAATGGTGAGCTCTACCTGTACCTATACCTATGCCAATATCTATCTGCTTCTGTATCTTTATTCATATATATATTTAAATGGGAGCTAATTAAAAAAATAAATGTGTTTATAGGACACATATTTTTCCCCATTTAAGATGGAAATAGTTATACTGAGGCTTATGGGGGGAGGATATATGTTTTTACAAATTAGATATCATATTATAGAATATAATGACCTAATTTGTTGAATAGAAGAATGCCAATGAGAAACTTGATATTGTTTTTTGATGACTCACATGTTAGCATCTTTGGGGCACGATTGAGAAGAAGTAATGTGGAATCAGATTTAGAATAAGTTAAGCAGGCGGGATTACTTGATAGTGATGCATAACATTGAACTAGGGTGGTGGAAAGTACCATGAATACTCCTAGAGTTGTGGGGAGAGTGCTTTAGAAACTGGGAGATGGAGAGTGAGTAGAGGGAGGAAGGAGAGACTCCAAAAACCACTCTCCCCGTTCCATCATTTTTCCAGAATTCAAGTCTATGATTTCACTTTTGTTTTAATATGTATTTAATAAGATATTTCTTTTGTTTAAATATGTAATTTTGATCTTAAGCCTTTTCCTTCATAAAATCACTTGATATATGGTTTATAATGTATATACATTAGTGACACATTTCCTAAGAAGCAGAATATATCTCACTCACACTTTAAAAGGTAATTGCAAAATTTACAACTCACCTTTCTTCTCAACAACCATATTTAGAAAGTAATGTTACTCTGTTAATTTTTGCCTCAGACAGCTAGAAAGTAGAACATCTAACCTCACGAGAGTTCAATGTCACACCCTGGGAAAAGTTAGAAAGTAGGTAACAAAGGTTATTAATGGTCAGTTTGCTGTTGCATGTGTGAATGATTGTTTTTAGTGTAATGAAGTCCTGTTATTTTGGCTAATTTGAAATGATGGTCATTTCTAATGATAGGTAGTTTCAAACTATTTGTGAATCATCAATCATCTTGCTAAAGAAGAAAAGCTGTTTGAGGTTTGATAAAATCATCCATAATTGGGATTTTAACATCCATAATTGGGATACTCTAGCAGCTAGGAAAAAAATGTGTGATGAGTTGTAGCTGATGCTCTCTGGTGTTGTAGCATTTTGTAGAAATAATTATAATGTGGAAAAAAAATGTGACCCATAAGATGCTTCTATTTTCAAACTGGCCACCATACCAATATACTTATATATATTGACATAGAAGATACAGGTACAGAGAAGTAGAGATTCAGGTATAGTTGGGTATAAGTATAGGTAAGGTACAGGTCATTATTATCCTGCACTCTTCTACATGTAATTGAATATAACTAAGACTGCTTTCTCAGGGTCTGGGTGTAGTGTAATAATAATTAAAAATAGTTGTCAGTCAATTTTGCCTCCCACATCCCACACAACTGTGGTTGTAAGATCTTACAATTTGATGTCCAAATTCTTCAAAATCTGCAGTTCATTTTGGCCAAAGCTATCAATGTTCATTTACTCACTCACCAAACACATGATGAGTTGCTACTCTTTACCAGGCATCGTGCCAGATGCTGAGGATACAGAAATAAAAGGCTCAGTTCCCACCTTTATTTAATGTCTGGTAGGGGAAATGCACTAGTAAACATAAATTAAAGCACAATGTGTTACAAGTGAGGTACCATGGTAGGAAAATAAGAATCGTGAACCCAAGCCTGGCTCAGGTCTACCAAATAGTAGAGATTAAAATTTTTTCTTTGTGGCATAAGCTTATTGTGTTAACTGGGATCCTCATTACTTGAGATTTAAGATTCACTTTTTCCTCTAGCCAAGACCAACAGCACAGGTTATTCTTTTCCTGAATTTGTTCAATGATTCATCTGCTGGATCTGAAGTTGAACTCTGAATTCCGGTCTCACTACTCTTGATAGTACTCTCTCCCAGGATCTGGACTGTGCTCCCCAAACCCAACCGTGGACTGGGAAGTGTTTTCTGTTTGTTTCCCTCTGGATTTATAGAATTAGCATAGAAAGCACTCACATATCATTAACCGCAGGGATCTCTAACACACTGTAATCTTCAGAACAATTCTGAATGGCCCCACTCCCTCGAAGCTCTTGCTGTCACTTTCTCCTCTCAGACTGGATGGTGACTCCAAGTCTAGTCAACTTGAGCTAGTTATGCCCTCTGGTCATGATGAGGCAGTTTATAAAACAGGGATTGCAATATCATTCTCTCAGGGATGTTTGCGAGGATTGTCCTGTGCCCACCATATAATAGACATAGTATTACCTGCAGCTCCTTCCTCAATTGCAATACAGTTCCTCAACTATTTCTCTACTCCATTAGAGTCAAGAGTAAAGTGTAAGTTGAGGGAAAAGCCAAAACATATATTAATTAATGTGACTGTTAAGGAACTGTTTTTGCAAAAGGTCAAGTAAGAGATAATGCTCAAAATTACTTTTAATAACTGTGTTTTTAAATTTGTTTATAAGGTGATATGCATTTTAGCACTGATAATTTAGAGTCAGCTCACACTGGCAGCAGTGAGTTATAACTATCCTGTAGTTTACTCACTCACCAAAAGAGTAGGAACTCATCGTGTGTTTGGTGAGTGAGTAAATTTCATCATGTTAAAGCATAGCTTGTGCTTTTGAGGCCTTATTTTTTGCAAGTTTTATCGTAAAACAGTTTATTTTCCATAACCCTTATCCATATTGTAATACAGAGTCAAGTCAGTGAAACATTCAGACCAACATTTTTCAAATAAGCATGGTTGGCAATGAGAGTAAATAGAGAATTCAGCTTTGTTCAACTTAGAACATGTCTTAATTATCATTTTTTTTTTTTGAGTTGGGGTCTCACTCTGTTGTCCAGACTGGAGTGCAGTGGCACGCTCCTGGCCACCGCAGCCTCAACCTGCTGGGCTCCGGCGATCCTTCCGTCTCAGCCTTTCAATTAGCTGGAACTACACGCTACCATGACCAGCTAATTTTTTTTTGATTTATTGTAGAGATGAGGTCTCACCAAGTTGCCCAGGTGGGTCTCGAGCCCGCAGGTTCAGGCAATCCACTCACCTCAGCCTCCCAAAGCGCTGGGATTATAGGGTGAGCCACCAAGCCTGGCAATTATCACATTTTTAATTGGAGTTCTTTTAAATTTATTTTTAATTGACAAGTAAATGTGTATGTATTTATAGTATCAAACATAATGCTTTAGCATACATAGTATGCATTGTAGAATAGTTAAATCAAGTGGCTTCACATATGCATTACCTTGTATGCCTATTTTCTTTTGTAATGAGAACACTTAAAATCTACTCTCTTAGCAATTTTCAAGTGTACACTATATTGTTATTAACTATAGTAACCATGATGTATAATAGATCTCTTGAACTTATTTCTCCTATCTAACTAAAATTTTGTGTCCTCTTATTAACATCTCCCCAATACTCCTATTCTCAGCTTCTGGTTGCAATCATTTTGTTTTCTGTTTCTATGAGTTTGACTTTTTTTTTAAAGATTCTGTATATAAATAAGATTATGAAGTATCTGTCTTTCTGTTCATGACTAATTTCATTTAACATAATGTCTTCCACATTAATTCATGTTGTTGCAAATGACAGAATTTCTTTTTTTATAAATGCTGAATAGTATCCCATTGTGTTTATATACCATATTTTCTTTATACATTCATTTTATTAACACTTACTTTGTTTCCACAATTTGGCTATTGTAAATAATGCTGCAGTAAATATAGAGGTGCAGATATCTCTTCAACATACTTATTTCATACCTTTTGGATATATATCCTGTAGTGGCATTTCTGAATCATATGATAGTTATATTTTTAATTTTTCGAAGAACCATCACACTGTTTCCATAATGACTGTGTTGATTTGCATTCTTACCAGCAGTGTATAAGGGTTCCCTTTTTGCAGCGTCCTTGCAAACATTTATGCTTTTTTCTTTTTGATAATAGTAATTCTAACAGTTGTGAGGTGATATCTCATTGTGGTTTTAATTTGCATTTCTCTGACAGTGATGTTGATCATTTTTGAAATACCTGATGGTCATCTGTATGTCTTCTTTTGAGAAATGTCTATTCTGGTCCTTTTCCCATTTTTAATTTTTTTTTTTTTTGAGTCAGAGTCTCTGTCATTCAGGCTGGAGTACAGGGGCATGATCACAGCCACCGCAGCCTCTACCTGGTGGGCTCAGGCAATCCTTCCACCTCAGCCTTCCAATAGCTGGACCCACAGGCACAGCCACCACGCCTGGCTAATTTTTTTATTTGTTGTAGAGATAAAGTCTTGCCAAGTTGCCCAGGCTGGTCTCAAAAACATGGGCTAAGGCTAAGCTCTCACCTCCACCTCCGAAAGTGCTGGGATTACAGGCATGAGCCACCAAACCCCGCTGTTTTTATTTTCTTATTATTGAGTTGTTTGTGTATTTATTTCTTCAGCTTCTTTCCCTGGTCTAGGCTTTGTGTATCTTCTTTCCTAGCAATCTTTCCCTGGTTTAGGTTCATATTTTCCAAAAATTCAAGAGATCTGTTTGTATTTCAATCTATTTGAATTTTTATTTTCTGGTTTACCTGAGAGGTAAAAGGCCTTCTAATACTCTGCTTCTGTTGGATCAACATTTTTAAAAAATGTCCTCTGTCTCACACCAAAGTACCTTGGATTGCTTTTTTAAATAATGGTTGTTGGGCTCTGAAGGCATTTCTCTTCCTATTTGTCCATTAACAACAAACTTTGAACAGTGAAGCCCTGGATATTCAAGAACCAATATAGTGAAGTGGTTATGAGCACAGAGGTTGTTTTATAATGCATGATTTCAGATTCCAATTTTACCACTTACTGGCTACGTGATCTTGAGAAAATTACTTCAACTTTTCTATTGGCTCTGCTTCTCTGGAAAGCCCTAAAACAACTCCTCTTCCAAAATAAGCTCTTGTCATTTTACATCTGGAAGAGCTGAGTTCTACATTTAAATTTCAACTCACATCCTATGATATCTATATAATGCTCATGGACCACTCCAAGCAGGAACCATTCGATGGTTCCATTTGTCTGAAACCCTTAGATCTACCGTCCTGGGTCTTTGTCAGAATTGCTATTCCAAACACGTTGTTCTCTTGCCCTCTTAAATACATTTATAATTTATACTTATTAAGCTCCTCATCTCAATCTCTTTTCAGGAAACATACCTATATTTAAATTGATTAGCATAAATATGAGATAATTATCAGCAAATCCCTACTGTGTCATCACTACCCTGGATAATTTGATTTTTAAGTTTTATAGGTTAGTGTCAGATTTCTTCCAAGGATACTCAGAATTGAGAAAAATTGGTTATACAGTCCAAATTTACACATCACAGGTGTTTATAAAGAAATAATGTACTTATTTTTTATTTTAAAAGTATCAAGTACTTGGGAATTCACATGATTTAATAATCTGAGTAATGCAAAGTTTATACTGAAAGATAGCCCTCTTATGCCATATTCTTTTATAAGTATAAAGCTCTATCCTTAAACTTATTTTTATCTGGGATAGAAATAAGTGTATTCTTAAACCATACACTTTTACTGATATTTCCAGATTTATCAATTTTAGGTTTTGTGTACTACCAACTAGGAAGACAAGGATGCAGCACTTTCCTTTTCTCTATTTTTTTAGAGTAGCAACTAGATTGGAGATCACACACACACACACACACACACACACAGCTTAGTAAATATTTGTTGCATGAATAAACCCTCAATTATGCAGCAAGAGATAAACTGGTTTAAAGATTAATTGGGTTAAGGAGGCACTTTGATGTGGCCACACAGTGAAATCACCTAGAGATATTTTAAAATACCCATGGCTCACTTTCATCCCCAAACATTCTGAGTCAAACCATCTGGAGTGTGACTTGAAAACTGTAATTTATAAAAGCTTCTCAGGTGATTCTAATGTGCAGCAAAGTTTGGGATGCACAGTTATCAACAGTTTCTTACTGGGTCTGAATTGTACTTTCTCTAAGTTAGAGAAGAGGATCTAAATAATCTGCAGATTAATGACTAATCTCTGCTGGAGAGATGGATCCCTCCTTTGTGACTACTACACATAACCTGGTGTGTATTTCCACTGTTTCACCTATACAGACAAGTTTTTGATGCCCATATGCCGGGCTGTTTGCAGGAGCATGGGCCCACGTGACAGGACAGGATTGCTCTGGTAGAAAGCTCACTCAGGAGGAAGCCTGGCATGTGAGTGGTAGGCATGATGTTGGCCACTGGAAAGGTTTAGCTGGCAAGCTGGGGTACTGCCAACTGGAGGAATTGTGCAAATGTGCCTTTGGGGTGAATCTGATATGTGTGTAGGTCAAAGGATAGCACTCGGTAGTCCTGAGGAGAGAGGACCAATGTTGGACCCAGGAAAAAAGACTTTGGGAAGTTGAAAGGTATTGGAACCAAACAATCTGAAAGAATATTGGTTTTTAAGTTGGATCAAGGCCCCTAAGGACCCAAGCATTAACTATTTAGTTGCAGGATTACAGGGAGGGCCAAGGGGGTCTCTTGAGAAGGCTGGAACATTCAGAGAGGTAGGGACATCAGTAGGTAGAGCTCAAGGCAACAACTGTTTACTAAACATTATATCATATTTCAGCATTTTCATGAATTGCCCAGATGTCCTGATAAATGCCGGATGGATGTCAGTCACACGTTAACACAAGGATATATTGTACTTTGACTACTTGCTTTTGTGACTATATTAGCAAAAGCCTCATCGTAAGTACATCTTTGGGCGAAATTTACATCTGTAATTCAAAAAAGGTATATATTTTTCCTCTTTTAATTTTTATTTAAAATTGTGGGTTTTACACTTCTCAAAAGAATATATAAGAGCAGCCAACAGATATATGAAAAAATGTTCAGCCTCACTAGTCATCAAGGAGATGCAAATTAAAACTACACTGAGATACCATCTAACTCCAATCAGAATGGTCATCATCAATAACTCAAAAAATAACAGATGCTGGAGAGGATGTGGCAAAAGGGAACACTTCTACACTGTTGGTGGGAGTGCAAACTAGTTCAGCCTCTGAGGAAATCAGTGTGGCGATTCCTAAAAGTTCTAAAAATCGACCTTCCATATGACCCCGCAAAAGATGTCTTTTTAAAGTTCAATTTAGTGCTATGAAGAAGGAAACAGGAATTTTTATTAATAATAATGGGGTACAGGGAGCAGGCTGCTTCCTAAAGAGTTGACAGGGATAACTTCTCAAAAATAAGGCATTAATGAAGCATTTAAGCTGAAACCTGGAGCTCAGAGGCTGTAGCTATAGACTCAAGGGAATAGTATTCCAGACAGAAGGAATGGAAAATTCTAAATTTCCCTGACAGCAAAGCACTTGATACGTCCTAAAAACTAATAGAGAGACTGAATATGAGTAATACATTTTTCAGACTAGAGTTTTGTGCAGCAATTGTGCCACATATAAGAAGGCAGGAAGAGCCTTTCAGAAGAGACTGGCGCAGTCTAGATGAAAGATGTTCATGGAGACTCTTTTATATAGGACATTAATGTGCCCTGATGGGTACAGGTGTCACACATATCCAGTTTTACATGATATCATTGATTTAATATGTCTTTATTAGTGAATTAAAAACTTATGCCTACGCAGAAACCTGCACATGACTATTTACAGCAGCTTTATTCACAATTGCCAAAACTAAGAAGCAACCAAGATACACTTCAGTAGATGAATGGATACATAAATATGGTACATCCAGGCAATGGAATATTATTTAGGGCTAAAAAGAAATGATCTGTCAAGCCATAAAGGAAACCTAAATGCATATTACTAAGTGAAAAAAGCCAATCAGAGAAGGCCACATATTGTATGGTTTCAACTACAGGACATTCTGGAAAAGGCAAAAGTATAGGGATAGTAAAAGATCAGCAGTTGCCAGTGGTTGGGGCGTAGAGAAGAAGGTAAGTAGGCAGAGCACAGAGGAATTTTAAGGCAATGAAAGTATTCTTTTTGATTATACAATAGTGGATACATTATACATTTGTCAAAGCCCACAGAATGTATAACACCGAGAGTGAATCCTAATGTAAGCTATGGACTTTGGGTGAGAATGATGTGTCAATGTCGATCCATCCATTGTAACAAATATGCCTCTCTGGTGTGGGATGTTGATAGTGGAGGAGGTTGACTAGAGTGGGCAGAAGGGGTTTTAAGAAACTCTTTATTCTCCCTTCAATTTTGCTGTTAAGTTAAAAGTTCTCAAGCAACAGTTTATTTTTTTTTTAAAAACTTTTCTTTTTTATCATAATTATGATGTAAGCCATGTGCCATGAGTGTGACTCTGGATAAGTGGTTCCTGTTTTTATGGTTATACTAAAAGTGAACTGGATACATTACAGTTAATGCTGGAGTTATCTAATGACATTCTTTAGACAGCCAATCTGTTTGTGACTTCTGAACATTTATCGAATCTTTCTAGATGCAAATAAATGCCGTCACTCATAATTGTCATTTACAAGTATCTCAGATCCATACAAGAAAGAAGGCAAGATACCTTTAAGGAAAAAACAATGTGCATAAGTATGACCTTAGTACAATCTTCCCTTGCCTATAGTTTGACAAAACTAATGGTTAGTTATAAATTCAGTAAAAACAAAAATAATCAAACTTTGTCGTCACTGTACATTGCAAATGGCTGCTTTGCCATTGTTAGATGTCATTACTGTGGAAGAGATAGGCTGAGTTCTGACAAGCGAAATAAAATTTCTGAATGGGTAAACTGATGGTTAGAAGTTTCACTTGGTAGATGACACGTCATTGGTAACTGGCCCACGTGACACCTGCTTGAGAAGCATCTGTGCTTCTAACAATTGTGCCAGAGAAACCTGCCAACATTGACTCATAAGACAAATCCCTTAATGAACTCAAAATGTGTTGGTAAATGTATAACAACAAGTTCTTGGGATGTAATTCCCTGATTTGTAGCATTTTACAGTTTCCATGGTGTAAATATTCCCATCATGGTGACTTCCACCTACTAATGTGATGTCACTGAATGTGGATTTGGGAAGTGATGTGTGTGATTGGGTTCCCAGAACTGGTATAACTGGCCCCAGCAACTGGGTGAAAAGATGCTTTTTATCAGCTCCAGAAAGAGAAAGGAGAAAATTTATCATTCTGCTTGGTGAAAACCATCTTTTTTTTTTTTTTTTTTAATTTCATGAACTGTAAATTTGTCTTTTTCATGGCCTTAAAAGAAATACTTTTTGGTACCTCTGGGAGTGGTTCTTCCCAGGGAATTCACAATCTGCCCTCTGGTGAAGCCCTATCACCACCTGAAAGCAACACCCCCCATAATTTTATGCCTTGTTCTAGTGCAAATGTGTAATTTAGCTATCAAGTGGCTAATTGGAACCAGTCTAATTATGACTGTGCTGCAAACATAACACTGAGAGGAATGCAGACAACTAATGACTTGGAAGAAAGGGCTAAATATTCACCTATGCAATTGCAGTATCTACATGATTCAAGAATATCTTACTGTTTCATTGTGGTGAGTGGGGAAAAAAATCCAACAGTTTATACTGTTTCATGAACACTGTTTGACCAATAGGGTAAATAATATATTAATATTGTTTCAAACATCTTGTATATTGTAGCTTACAGGAAAAGTAACTGATTTTTATGTCAATTAAAACAGAGATTTTCATGTTCCTGAGGATGTGACAGGGTGTGGACAGTAGATACAGTTTGGGATACAGTAAGGGCTAAAATCAGTTGAGTTTATTTTCTTCCAGAAAATTACATATTCTTCAGGGAATGGGAAACAGAATGTTCCCTAGCATTCCCTTGAGGGCTGGTGAAACTCAGAAGCTATAAGATGACAAAAGAGAGGAAAAATTTTGAGATCATAATATAGATAATAAATGTCTATCATTTAGAAAATATTTGTATTTCTTTCCACACTTTCCATTTGATTTGGGATAGCAGTAATACTTCCATTTCCATGGGATAGCTGTAAGTCTTAATTCTATATGATTCTAAGATGGAAATCATAGTCCTCTTTAAAATCAGCTAAATATCTTTATTTCACCTAAATACTTATTTTTTTTTGAAACAGGGTAAATTTTGCCTCAAAAATCTTTAACATGTGGTTCTCATCTCCAAAACTATTTTGTTATGCACAGATATGCATCTACAGGCAAAAATATAGAATCATTTTTAAATGATGTGATGAAGCAATCACTATTGTCAGATGCATATTTTGCTTCTTAGAGAAGAAACTGTTTAAGCATATAGCTAGAGTTAATTAAGAAACTTAAAAAACTTTAGACTTTAAAAACTGCTTTAAAATATTGCAGCAGAAATGAATAAATCATAATAGAAGAACATTTCTTTTGTTAAAAAATACATAGCTTTTAACATTGGTTTATTAATTAGCTGTTGCAATGTTACCTAAATTCCCTCAACAGTACCATTCAGCAACATCTTTTTTTCCCTCATGAAATACTCGTAATATCATCAAAATGACTCCTTAACTTCTTTGAAACTGGGAAATTTCCAATAAAGAGACCACTTCTTCCTGAAACTGGGAAATTTCAAATAAAGAGACCACTTCTCCCTGAAACATTGTTAAGGGAATGAAGACCTCCAAATGATAAATAAAGGTATATCAGAAAGTTTAATGGGCCAGTTTAATCTTGCCCATACCAGCTCAGGCATGTCTCTCTCTCTTTCCCCTCTTCTTTCTCTAAATAAACTTAGTTTTAAAATTTTTTAAAAAGTTTAATGGATTATAAATTATGAAAAAGTAATTATACAAATGACTTATGTGGCTGATTGGTAGGGTAGAATAAACTATAAGTAAGTGAAAGTTTTTCTCTATTTAATAATTGCTCTGTCCATGTTAATCATTATGACAAGTGAATTCATTATTTGGTTCAAATGAACACATTTCAAATGAACATGAATTCTTATTGACCCTATCTAATCAACTTTCGGAAAGACACAAAGCTTGGTACTAATGAATATTTATGCCCTGCATAATCTTAAGGGGTGACTGTGTCGTTAGTGAGATCATGTAACTTTCTTTGGCTTCTAGGATAAATGTCAATAAAAGTAACTGCCCCATGAAATTGAAAGGTACATTAACTGCTTTCCTGGAGGAGGTGTATAGCAGGTCATTCTGAGAGAGCTGTGGCTCTACAGTGGCCTGCAGGAAACAGCCACATAATTCAAAGAAAGTATGAAAGCTTGGGCTGCCCCTCGAGGAGATCACATCAATATTTCATTGAAACTAAAGATTGAATCTGTTATAATAAAGGAAAACCAGAACAGGAGACAGGGTGGCGGGTATTTGTGGCCCAGGGAAAAAAGTGATAATAAAAACACAGAATAGGTGGGAGCAAGGAAAGCTGCGTTGTGTGACCCTTATTTTCCACCAATTGCCACTGCTTGAAACCTAAACTCCCAATATGCTATTTCTGGAAGACCAGTGTTATTGCTTTCTCTGAAGTTGGCTTGCTGTAAACCTTACTTCTTTATGGACAGTGATGAGAATCTTTTCACTCTTTAAAGTCCTGATGAAGCAGAAATGTCAGTTGGGAAACAACCTTTCCATCTCCGTCCCACTGTTTTATTTACCTGACCAATGCCTTGGTTTGGGTTTCTATAAAAGCAGTCTTTGGGACAATGATTTGGACATCGGTTTTGGCTAGTGCACACAGAAGACATAAGTGAGGAAGTAGGGGTATAAAGTATGGAGAAGAAAACAGAGGACGTTTGTGTGCAGATTATCACTACTACAGACTCCTGGGCTCAGTTCTGCTGGTAAATTCTAGTGAGATTGGGACAAAGGAGGGAGCCTCTGTCTCCCCTGTTCTCTCATTTGCTGAATATTGCTCCTAGTGGCATTACCTTCCTGGCACTTCTTGGTTGTGCCAGGAGTGCCTGGCTGGCCAATTCCTGAGATGCTGGAGAGGGAGAGAGAACAGTCCCTAATAGTGGGAAACTGTCATGGAGCTGAGACCCCTGCATCCCTGAGAGAACTCAGATAAACAGAGGGGCTATGAGGTTATAGCCATCTCCTCCTCAGAAAGTTTAAGCACGACATTATGTAATTTCTTCACAGCTTGGTTTTGATTGTCTGACAACTAGAATCAATGCTGTCTTCTTGATGTGCATTGCTTTTCCATTAATGGTGCTGTGACACTTTCACTTTAGTTTTCTCATCTGTGACATGGTAAACAATAATCTATAAATAGGACTGCCAGGTAAAATACAGAACACTCAGTTAAATTTGAATGACATACAAATAACAAACAATTTTTAGTATGTCTTATGTGATATTGAAACATACTTAAGAAGTATGCTGTTTATATAAAATTCATATTTAACTGGGGTTCTGTATTTTGTCTGCTAAATATAAAAACTCTAACTATAAACAATCATCCTAGAAACAATAATGACATATAATAAAATATATAATAATACTATAAAAATCAATACTATATAATACAATCAGTGCTGTGCACTTAGAGTATGTTGCTTTTATTTAATATATTGGACACTGGGCACTTACTTACTTTATGCTTTCATACTTTTTTATGTTTTATTTTAAAGATGTGGGGTACAATTCAGGATTAGATAGATAAGTGGTCATTGTGCAGGTAAATTTTGGGTCTCCCTTTGGTCCCCACTTCGCCTGGTTTGAGATCATGTACCCTTATTGATGTTATGTGTCGCTCCTTCCCCTAGTATTGTCCTGCTACCACCAATCCTTTTCTTATAATATTATGATTAATGTTCAGGGTCTGTTTATGAGTGAGAACATGTGGTACTTGGTTTTTTGATTCTGTGATAGATCACTGAGTAGTATAGACTCCAAATCCATCCAAGTTACTGTGAGGTCAGTAATCTTGTCGTTCTTTATGGCTGCATAATACTACATCATGTATATGTACCACATTTTTTAATCCAGTATACTTTCAATGGGCAGAATGGTTGATTCCATGTTTCTGCTATTATGAATAATGCTGCGAAAAACATGTGTGTGCAAGTATCTTTTTCGTAGAAAGATCTGAATTCCTCTGGGTATAATCCCAGAAGGGAGACTTCTGGGTCATATGGTAGGTTGATTTTTAGATCTTTTAGGAATCACCACACTGTTTTCCACAGAGACTGTACTAGTTTACCCTCCTACCAACAGTGTAGAAGCATTCCTTTTTACTCTGCATGCTTTCCAACATCTGTTGTTTTTTTGAGTTATTTATTTATTTATTTTTAATTTTAAGATGGCATTTTATTTTAAAAGTGTGGTGTAAAATTCAGGGTTAGATATACTAATGGTCATTATTCAGGTACCCTTGTTGATGAGGTGTGTCCCCTCTCCAGCAGTTTCCCACTACTGCCAATCCTTTTCTTATAGTATTATGATAATTGTTCCAGTTCTGCTTATGAATGAGAACATGTGGTACTCAGTTCTTTTTTCTGTGATAGACCATTGTTGTCATACTCTTATCTGTAAAATGAAAATGAAAAATTGACATTGGGAGTTGATTTGCTAATTTGTGCAAAACTTTTAGCACAATAGGGGTATAGTGGACACTGGATTATTAAATATCTGATTTATAGTCATCATGAAGCCATCCTACAAATAATATCTTCTATACTTCTAATTTTCAAAATCTTTAAGGTACAGTTGGAGTACAGGGAGACACAGTGTAGTTACAGCTGATAAAAATTTTAAGACTGAGTTACCCAACCATATTGAAAGAAAGATTATGTTAAACATTTCTTTCAGTTCTTTGTTGAAATAGGTGAGTTCTGATCAGTAGTGAAATATATTTGTGAAGATTTTCACTTGGTGGTTGAGAAAATGAATTAGAGAACAGAATAATGTTTCTATTTTATTTTCTTTGTTAAATGGCTATTCTCTCACAAATTACTACAATGACCAATTTCTTTATTCCCAGCTAGTTATTTATTTTACTTTAAAAATGTATTTGTTTTACTTGTTTTGATGAAATCAATGCACAAACTGATAAAACCAAATTATTAGCATCTGAAATGATGTACAACAACTTTACCAGCAGAACTTGGTGATGGTAGGCATAGCTCAGATAGCAGATATGCTCACTTAGATCAGATGCTGGCATGAAATCCATTATGTTTAATTCTGCTCTCACTATAAAATAGGCCAGCAATGCAGAAGGAAATAAAAATAAACTAGCCTCCTGATTTCAGCTCCCACATATAAAGAATTTAGAAGTCATCGTTACCATTCTTACAAGAAGAAAAACATATATATACTTAAAACCAATTAATTACTTAGACACATTAGAGAATTGAGGTCACAGGGCCAACTGCTGCACCAAAATCTAGAGAGGCAGGTGCATCTAGAAAGTCATAGACAATATTTGCTCACCTAGAAAAGAAGTTGCTGGAGTAATTAAATGATAGGGAAACTTAAATGGCAGTTTTGACAAACTTTTTGAGGCTGAATATAGAAGAGTGTGATGAGAAACTCCTGAAGCTTTAGTTACTGGGGTAGGGAGGGACACACTTTTGTAGGCTTTAACTCCAGGAACCTTCCAGGTTCTCATAGTGAAGATTCTAAAATCAGCTCTTCTTGAATCTGGCAGGCAGAAGGAAAGAATAACCCTTGTGAAATATACCTAGAATCTTCTCCATAACAAAGAACTACTCTTTAGGGAAAAAAGAAACTTTGCCAGAGCCTTAACCCATTTGGGAAAAGGGTGTTTATGCAACTCTAGACCACTCTAGCCTTCCTGTCTCAACTAAGCAGGGCAAAGAGTTTATAGGGATCAGAGATTTAAAAATATATATTGAAAATACTAGAGACAAGGAAGGGAGTGAGGGTCAGTGAGAACAAGTTATACCACTATAGAAATACTTGTGAAGGTCTTACCCTGAAAGCCAGACCCACTAAATAACTGAGTCTTAATTAGAAGATTGTAGAATACTCCACCTACCACACACATAATGTAATAAATCACACCAATAGGACTCCATTATAGCAGTATATGTATTACCGCAAAGAGCTGTAAGACATAGAGCCTTTCTGAGGAAAATTTAAGAAGCCCAAAGTCATGAGGGAGACAGAAAAACTCTAGAGAACATTTTAGCCACTGGCACCTACAGCTACAGCAAATATTAGACATGGTTAAACTCCTACCCAACTAACACAACCTTCCAACTAGAGGACTATATATCGCAGCTTCTATTACCTGATATATTTGGCTTGAAAGAAACAAAAAAAATTCCAAAGTATACCAAAATGAAAGAAAAACACAGTCTGAGAGACAAAGCAATCATCAGAACCAAACTCAGACATAACACAGATGTTGAATTTATCAGACAGGACACTAAAAATAACTATGATTAGCTGAATTTGGTGGCTCTGCCTATAATCTCAGCGCTTTGGGAGGCCGAGGTGAGTGGATTGCCTGAGCCCGGGAGTTTGAGGCAGCCCGGGAAACTTGGCAAGATCTCGTCTTTACAATAAATAAAAAAATATTATCCAGGTGTGGTAGTGCTCACCTGTAGTTCTGGCTACTTTGAAGGCTGAGGCAGAAGGATCGCCGGAGTCCAGCAGGTCAACACTGGAGTGGCCTGAGCATGCCACTGTACTCCAGCCTGGGCAACAGAGTGAGACTCTAACTCAATAAGTAAATAAATAAAATAACTATGATTAATGCATTACATGCTCCACATATAAAAACAGATTAATGAAGAAGAAATAAGAAAATAATAGAAAAGAAACACTGTAAGAGAAATAAATAACTCCTTTGATAGGCTTATTTGTGGACTTGATGCAAAAAGAGAAAGCATCTGTGAGTGTGAAGAAAGGTCAACAGAAATATCTCAAACTGAAATGCAAATACATATATAACTGTAATATCAGTGAAATGGAGAAAATAGAATTTATTTTCCCAATATTCATAAATTGTTAGTTGAGACATGCCTGAAAACAAAGCTCAGATTAACAAGAGAAAACTTAGCAGAATTTGACACTTGCTGTACCCATTACACAGGGCTTAGTTCAAAAGTATCTCTCTCAAACCAGTGGCTTAGGGGCTTTGCTTAAAGTTATTTTAACAAAAGGCAATAAATCTTATCATAGTGAAAAGATGAAAGAGAGACCAGTTCCACTCTTTTAAAAGATGAGAAGGCATGTGTGGAAAGGGAGTAAAACATGTGCCCATATTCTTCTGGCACTTCCCTGGAACCATAAGCATATTCTATGTTCTGTAAGGAAGGATTTGTGTCCTGCCATCAGGCAAACAGATGCTGGGGGAGAGTGTAACCCTGGAATTGAACAAGTAAGTGAGTAGACATCAAATGTGGGAACATCTTGTAGTAAGGATGCTCAAAAACTCAAGGAAGTAAGAAAAGTATCAAACAACAACAAAATTAAACAAGGTAAGTAATAACAAAGGTACACAAGAGGTAACTGAGAAGTTCCCAATGGCCAAGGTTGGAACAGCTTAAGCAATAAATTGAACAAAGATGTATTGGATTACATCATGAAGTATAAAATAAATATCCATGAGTCCATAGTGGTATAAATACATCATTGAATACAAATATAAATGGGAGAAACAGGACAATTCGTTCATGTAGAAGAATTCCACATACATTATTGTAGCTACTCTGCCCTCAAGGATAATTTCCCACTTCTTAAGGTGTTAGCCACAGATAGTGACTTCTTTTCAAATAAACAGTAGGTAGAGGAGTCATTTTACAGTGGAGAAACCTGCCAAACACTATCTTAGCCATAAATAATGTTAAATCAGAATGTCATTTTACCTTATGATCTTCCTTCCCAAAAACTATTAACCTCAGTCTACTCATGAGAAAAAATATCAGACAATCCCAAAGTACCTGACCAGTACTTCTAGAAACTGTGAATATTATAAAAAATCAGGAATTTCTGAGAAATTCCTACAACCAGGAGAAGCCTAAGGAACATGATTACCAAATGTAACGTGGTATCATAGAAAAAAAAAGACATTAGAGAAACATTGAGGAAATTTAAATAAAGTGTGGGCTTTAGTTAAAAATAATGCATAAATATTCATTTATTAGTTGTGACAAATGTGCCATATTTATATAATAGGTTAATATGAGTAGAAACTATGGGAACTCTCTGTACTTTCTTCACAATGTTTTTACTAATTTTAAATTGCTCTAAAATACAAATATGCATTTAAGAGAAAGTTAATGCAAATGGGAGCATGAATCAAATCAGGAGAAAAATATGAATAAATGCAGTAAAAAATATAAGCAGCAATGTTGGAATCTCAAATAAAACCAATTATACCAAATACATATATAAAATATGCATGGGAATGATTTAAAAAACAAAAATGAAAGGATAAAAATAAGCAAGGAATAAGGAATTGTTAAAAAGACGAAAGCAGATTTTAAAAAAAGTAATTGGATATATTTAGAAATGTAAAATATGATTACTGAAGTTGTAAACTTTATGTTTGCATTTCTTAACATATTAGACAAAGCTGAAGAAAGAAATCCTGAATAAGAAAACATAACTGAAGAAGTTATTCAGGATTCATTCCAGAGAGACAAGGAGCTTGAAAATAAGAAAAATAAGTTAGGTAAGGGACATGGGTAAGAGAATAAAGAATACAACATACAGCTTCTCGAATTTTGGAAGCACGAAAGAAACTTACTAAGCCAGACAAAATATTTGAGAAGGCAAGGGTTTGCATAATTTTGTAATCTTCTCTTAAAGCAATAACTAGATTCATACATAATAGAAATAATAGTACCAAACATCAATACACAAGGGGGGGACTCAAGAAAAAAAATTATTTTTTAGAGGGTGAACCCTTTGTAGTGTAGGTTTTCCCCACTGTGTAAATGGTCTAGGAACTTGTCATCATCAGTGTGCCAGCTAGCCTTGTTTTAAGAGGCTGCATTTGACTTCAGTGAATTTTTTTTTTTGGAGATTCTTTCAACACATTTGTCCATTTCATGATAGATGATTTATACAAACAACCTGTGTATACCGCAGAGTTTTCAGCAATTTTTGACTAAAAACCACATGACCTCTATACCCCATCCTCCCTATTCATCCAATCTCACCTGTTTTACTCTTTTCTGTTTTTTGGGTCCCCCCCATTTGTATATTACTTCTAGACCAGCCTATAACTGTTAGGTGCGTCTCCCCACTCCCCACTCCCTTTTTAAAAAACATAATGCATAACATAGATTCCTAAATACTTCTAAAACCATCTGATTTCAATAGATGTAAGAAAATGAATGCTCAGCACCTGGGAAAATAATATATTTTTGTGCAAGAATCTGTTGCATTTATGCTATATGACATTAGTTATGTTGTCTTTCCTCAAAAAAAAATGAATAACATTGAATTTAGAGTTCTCTGAATGGACTCTATTGAACAGACTAAAGTGTTTGTCTTTTTAAATAACTGTGAAATGAGTTCAAGTGTTTCTTTTTTCTTTCCCTGGAAATTGCTCTAAAATGTCAATTTCATGGCTTTGACAGTGAGCAATTTACCTGGAGGAAGGCGCAGAGAGATTTCCCACTCTTATATTTTCAGAGTTTAATAATTTAAAGTATTACGCATTTAAATATTGACTCTTTATCCATCATTCTCAGTGTCTGGCATTCAGAGAGGAAATACATAAGTTGATTTTTGATAGGAAAACATCTCAATTGTCCTATTAAGACACCTGTGGTTCAATAATTATATTCTATAAGATATTGCCCTCCCCATCTCCCCAAGGAGCCATTCTTTCAGTGTTAATTATATCAATGGAATATTTTAGACAAGAAATATCTTGATGATGAAATTACTGGTGAGTTAGTATCTTTTTAAACACTGCTGAAATTATTTTTCTCACCAAGGGTGCAATAAGAGGTAACAAGAGTTGAATGCCCCATTGATTCTTCTGAAGTCTGAACAAAAACAAAACAAAGAGACGGAGAAAAATCTCTGAAGTTACAAAGGATATAAGCAATCCCTTCATAGTTCACAGATCACAAAGCTTTTCCCAAGTTTTCCAAAGTGGGACCAGACACATGGAGTTCCATGAAAGACTTGAGACAGTAAATGTGGCTTAGGTTTTGATCATTCATGTAGCGAACTTTTAACTGTTGATATGAGAAAGCATAATTATGATGATGTCCTATTCAAAATAGATGGCATTCTAGTTTTTCATGGAGGGTGTAAAATAAATTATAGGTGAATGCAAAGGTTGGGTTTTATTCATACCTTTACATAATAAACATTTATGGAAAACCTGTGTTGTGCTAACCACTGTACTGCACTAGACCTACATGGAAAGGGAAACCACTGTCCTACCCTCAGGGAACTCAGAGTCTAGTGGAAAGAATCAGTTTATTAACAGGAAATGGTTATATGAGATGATGAATAAAGTGTGTGAGATATGCTTGAGGTAGTAAGAATCCATGGCCTAGGTTCCTTAACTGGGATTGGGTGGGCCCTGGGGGAAATACCACTGGAGCTGTGGTTAAAAGAATAAGCAGCAAGTATCTGGCTAACTGGAGGGCGCAATAGCAATAAAAGGGAGAATGTTCTAGGCCATCTGACCTCTACGGGTCCTTTCTGGCCCTGCGCTGCTAAGCACATCAATATAATTAATTCATTTTACCATTCCCCAAAGTCCTACCACTTAATAAGAAAAGTGGGAAGAAAAATTGAAACAATCAATTAACAATTAGAGGACTAAAAACCTAAATTAATGAAAGATTATTTATAGTTGTATGCTTTGTTTAACCAACTTTTCTAGAGAATAAGGTGTACTACACCAGTGAAATCATCAAGTAAATGAACACTGCCCCTTAAAATATTGACACTTTAAACATTTACTTTTTTTAATGATACAGTCCTCCCTAGGTACTCTGAGGAGATTGGTCCTAGGACCCTATGTGAATATCAAAATCTAAGGATGCTCAAGTTCCTTGTATAAAATGGTGTAGTGTTTGCATATAGCCGATACACATCATCTCCTATACTTTAAATTATCTCTAGGTTATAATATCTAGGTTATAATATCTAATGTAAATGCTTTGTAAATACTAACAAATATTTGTTGAACTGCATATGGGAAACCCATGGACACAAAAGGCTGACTGTTTTTTTAAAATATATAACATGCTTTCTTGGTCACTTAGTAAATTATTCAAGGCATTTTTTACTTTTGTGGATGTTCCAGGATCACAGTTATGCACACCTGTCAGGGTACCTGGGCTGATCCAGCTTTGCCTTTCCTCTCCATTGCAGGACATCGCCTGTCTCCACTTTTGTTGAGCCGACAGCCTCCAAAAACCATTATAACACCCTTTCCAATTAGCTGTTGTGGGGCTGCCTCACTGGGTAAATCATTATTTTTATTTTTTAAAGTTTTAGTAGTATGTGAAATGTTCTTACATTTGGAGGGATAAGCAAGGAAGGACGGCTGGCACAAATACTTATCAGTACCTAATATATGACAGGCCATGTGCTTAGCACTTGCCTTGTGTGTTAAATTGCTTGTGCTTCTGTAACTAAATGCCACGGGGTTGTTAAACAACAGAAATTAAATATCCCACCGTTTTGGAGACTGGCAGTTCCAGATGAAGGTCTTGCAGGGTTGGTTTCTTGTAAGGGTTCTCTTGCTACTACCCCACATTGTGTTGGGGACGGAGAGAGAGGGAAAGCGAGGAGGATGGAGAAGAGAGGGAGAGAGAGAGAAAAAAAGGAAGAGAAGGAGAAGAAAGAGAAGAGGGAGAGAGAGGAAAAAAGGGGAAGGAAAGGGGAAAGAGTGAGAGACTAAAAAAGGATACAGAGAGGGAGAGAGGGAGAAGGACAAAGAATGAGGAAAGGAGAGAGGGAGCTGGGAGGATGAGAACATGTGCCCTACCTAGTGTCTCTTCTTATAGGGTCACTAATCTTACTGAGTCAGAATCCTACTCTTATAATCTCATTTAAGATCAGGACCCTATCCTTATAATCTCATGTAACTTTAATTATCTCTGTAGAGGTCCCATCTCAAAATATAGGCACATTGAGAGTTGGAACTTCAATATATGAATTTCAATATATAAAACCTTGTTATTTCACCATGGCCTCACATCGGTCCTAAGATTCAGGAATTATTATTCACACATTCATATGAGACTCAGAAAGGTGAGGATTTTGCTTAAGTTTAGAGAGTACGTACATGTTCAAACCGGGAGTGCAACTCAGACATTTCAACTCCATATTTGTTTCTTGTTTTGCCATTTGTTGTGATTTCCATGAATCGTACCTAGTGCTCCAGTTTTTCAAGCTACTAGCCTCAGTCTCAACTTGGATGTCTTTCTGTTGTTTACCACCCTCCTCTTCAGCAAAAGAAGAGACACCAGGGAGCTCATATGTTCTGGTCCTTCCAGCTCCCTCACTTCCTCTCTCTTTCTTTGCCCCTCTCCTTCTCTCTCCCTTTCTGTCTCCCTTTTTTCTCTCTCGCTCTCTCCCTCTTTCTCTTTCTCTCACATTCCCTCTCTCTCTTTCTCTATCTCTTTCCCTCTTCCTGTTCTTCTCCCTTTCCTTATTACCTTCTGTCTCTTTCCCCTTCTTCTCCCCCTCCTCTTTCCCACCCTCTTCCTCCCCACCCACCCCACCTGAGGATTTAGAAATTACCATGTCTAAATCTTTTTCAAGTCAAGCCTATCTTTTCAAATGTATTACTGTTACCTTAATGGTCTACTCTCTTTGCTGTGTCTTATTGCAAAAGCTTTACAACTGATCTCATCACTTTCTATCTTGCCTACCTCTCTGAGACAGGAGATAGCTAGAAAAAGGCTAGGCAGACAGACAGGTGAGTCCTCTGGTAACAATGTAGTGAACTCCTGGCAGACCTCTCAGGTTCAGCATTGGTAAACATGCTCCCTGTAAGCCTCTCAAGCTACAGCTAAAGTCCTCACTGCTGGGATTGAAAAGCAACCAGTCAGAACAGCAACAGCTCACAGCTAGTGCTAGCCAATCGGCTTGGACTTAGGGCTATATAAGCACCAGGTTTTCAGCCCCTGATGGGCAACCCCTTTGGGCCCCCTCCTCCTGTGGGAACTCTTCTGTCCTCAATAAATCCTGCTTTCTCACCTTCTGTCTGTCCATGTCCCTCATTCTTCCTGGGCATGAGACAAGAACCTTGACCGTGAAGAGCTGCAACCTGAAGAGCTGCAGAAGATTATTGGAGTCAAAAAAACTGTGCACCCCAGAGGCTGGCTTGCCAGTCGAGGGAGACAGCTGAACCAGGAATGTTGCCTGAAGAAGGCGAGACTCCGAAGATGAAACACCCTGGGGGCTAGGCTTGCCAGCAACCCCCCCTCCCATCACAATACTTAGGGCTTGGTTTGCCAGTCCATTAGAGCTGACACTTCTAAGGTTAGGCTTACCAGCCCCTCCATGACCCTCTCTGGGGCTTGGTTGGCTGACCCACTGAGCTGACACTCTTGAAGCCCAGGCTGACCTGAAAAATCCGCATCATCTCCTCATCCTTTATCTATAGCCAAATTGATCTTCCTGAAATGCAAACCTGACAGAGTCATTTCCACTTAAATACCTCTTGATGAGCCAATACCTTTGGGATAAAGTTCAGATTTCATTTGACATATATTAGTTCTTTCATGATCTGGCTGTCATGCCTTCTCAGTTGAGGATGGTTGAACATCCTGTTGCTTTTTTCTGGAGCACTCTTTTCCATGTTCTTTATTTGGAAATCTTTCCATTGTCCAAACTCATCTTCAGTGTCTTTTGCTTTAAAAAGTCTTCCCAAATCCTGCCTCCCACCCATCTAGATTAGGGATCTCTCCTCTGGTTTTTTTATTTCATTACCATAACAAGCTCCATACCAAGTAAAGATTTAATGTTTTTGTTGTTCTTTGCTTGTTTGTTTAGTTTTTTTTAGTCAGGGTCTCACTCTGTTGCCCAGACTGGAGTGCAGTGGCACAAGCATGGCTCACCACAACCTCAACCTTCTGGACTCAGGTGATCCTTCTGCAGCAGCCTCCTGAATAGCTAGGACTACCATCTCCACACCCAGCTAGCATTCTGATTTTTGTAGAGACAAGGTCTTTACTGTGTTGTCCAGACTGGTCTCAAACTCCTGGGCTCAAGCAATCCTCCTACTTCAGTCTCCAAAAGTTCTGGGATTACAGGCATGAACCATTGCTCCTGGCCAAGATTTGATGTTTAACTGCCTGACTTACCCACAAAATTGTAACACTTTGATGCAAGACCCCTATTTTTGTAAAACCAAGGTTTAGTTCTCACTCTATGTAATAGAGAAATAGCCCCAAATAAAAGTGGCTTAAACAAGATAGAAATAGATTTCTTTTTTATAAAAAAGATACCCAGAGTTTAGAAAGTCTAAAGCTTATGTTACACCTTTTTCATTATCAAGATGCAAACTACTTCCATCTTCCCACTTCACTCTTGTTTGTGGGTTGGCCAACTAATACCCATAGGGTGGCCACTTATTTTGCAAATGAAGTTTTGTTGGAACACAGCCATCCTCATTCTTTAGACATTGTCTATGCTTTCCTGCCATAATGGCATAGTTGAGTAGATATAATATCTCTAAGCATAAACTCCAATGCTTTTGTTTGTTTGTTCGTTTGTTTTTGAGTAGGAGTCTCACTGTCACCCAGGCTGGAGTGCAGTGGCATGATCATGGTTCACTGCAGCCTCCACCTCCTGGGCTCAGGTGATCCTTCCACCTCAACCTTCAGTATTGCTGAGACGACAGGCACATGCCACCATACCTGGCTACTTTTGAAATATCTTTTGTGGAGACAAGGTCTCACTATGTTGCCTAGTTTGGTCTCAAACTCCTGGACTCAGAAGAACTTCTTGCCTCAGTTTCCCAAAGAGTTGGGATTACAGGTATGAGACACTGTACCTGGCCCTCATGCTATTGATTGGCTTCTTCTTTTGGCACCTTAGAGAATAATTTTAATGGTTTTAATGCCACTTCTTGTTCTAAAACAGCTACTATAAATCAGAAAATTATCTTATGTGATTGACAGCAGAAAGAAAGAAATGTAGAAATGTGGGCTCCTCTCTTTTAGAAAACGTCTCAAAAGTTCCACAGTTCACTGTCCTTGCATCTTGAGAACTGACTAGAATTCAGTAGCATGACCTTTCTGAGAAGCAAAGAAGGAAGATACAGTCTTTTATCACGAGCAGCTATGTGCCCAGCTAAATGTTGGTTAAGAAGAAGAGTGGAAGGATGCTGTAGTAAGCAACTTGCAGTCTCTTCCAATTTCATTAAAATTTTCTCCCCAGCACCAACTGGGTGTTCAGTAAACTTGTAATGAATCAGATTGTCTGTAAAGTGCTTAGTGATGGGTGTTACTTCCAGTGTTCAACCAGCGACTTCTAGCTTACATTACAAAGAACCAAAGCTGTCAGAAGATTGAACTGTGGGTAAGGAAGTTGTGGCAGTTCCGAAAAGAGTATTAGCAATTCCACAGCTCCTGTTTTCCTTTACTTTGCATACACTAGTTTGCTAGTGATTTCATTTGTCTGAAACTGTATATTTCAACTAGGAGCATAAAGTGTAATGAGAGAAAATGTAATGCTATTTTTTATTTGCTTCGATTAAAAAAAAACCTTCATTTTTTTTTCTCCTCTAAGCAGATGATGCTGGTTGAGTTGCACAAATGTGATGTTTCTGAGTTAGGCATGCAGGAGAGAGAGGAAGAATGAACAATTGATTTTTTTTTCTATTAGTAGTGAAAGTAAAATTACTGAACAAGGGAAAGAGGATGCCTCACCATGGTTCTGTGGTTTCCAAAATCCTCAGTGCTCCTATAACACTTTCCATATATGCTTAAGGTGATTTTGGACTTGAACTCTAGCGATATAGTGGTCAGCAAACAATTCTCACAGATGGGACAGAAAACCATGGGCATGAGACACTGTACCTGGCTCTCATGCTATTGATTGGCTTCTTCTTTTGGCATCTTAGAGAATAATTTTAATGGTTTAATGCCACTTCTTGTTCTAAAACAGCTACTATAAATCAGAAAATTATCTTATGTGATTGACAGCAGAAAGAAAGCACGCAGAGAGCTCTCATCTCTCATTTTAATTTCTCCTTTTCACTCAACTATTCTGAAAAGAGATGCTGGATGTGATATTGTGATTTTGCCTGAGGTGTCTCTGACTTTATGGGCTCCTCATTGCCCACCACCAGCAGCAATGATTTAACCACTTCTTCCAGCTTCTAGATACAAATCTTCATGCAATGACTGCCTCATCTAACAGGACATTTTACAATAATCAGAGAGGAGGGTTACACTCTTTTCTTCAATTACTTCATGAGTGCAGTGAAGGTTGTGCTAGTCAAAAAGTCAAGCAAAAGCGTGAACAGTGCTGGGCTGGATAATATAGTCTGGCTTTGGAGGGAGCACAGCCTGCCAATTCATTCTTTCCTTGATCTACAACACTGCATTGAATTGTTCTTTTCCACATTTGTAGCTTCCAATTAGCTTTGAAATGATTCTGTGGTTCAGTTAAAGTCTGTCTTCTCCCTTCAGTGATTCCTTTGGGACTGGGTATTCATTAAAAAAAAGAAGAACATTTTGCATTTTTATAGTTCTGTGCACTGGACCATGGAGAGGTAGCAGATGTTCTTGAGTTCTCCCACCCACACATTCAAATGTGAATAGTCTTGATCCTCCTGGCAAACTTCTACCTCATATAGCATTACTCTTCCAGCATTGACAAAGACTTCATCTCACCAAATGTTCATGAAGAACAAATTCGAACAGTGGCACTTAATGGTGAAATGAACTTTATGTAGTAGAAGGAGCTCTCTGTCTGGAATTAGATAATCACTATGACCCGAGGTAAAACTTTAAATTGTTTTGTCGGCTTCAATTTTCTTATATGTAGACTGAAGATGATGCTGTTCATAATGAAAGACTGTGCTTCATACATACTTAGCATTCGACTATTAATGTTTATATTTTATTAGAACACACAAAGTGTTTGGAATCATTTAAAAGATGCTAAACTATTTGGAATTAATAGCTTTCTTTCCCTAAACTTCTTATTATTTTGTCTTCTGGAACACTTTTATCATATTATCAATACTCTGATTCTATTTTCTTTAAATAATCCTTTAACAGAGTTTATTTCTTATATTTCTTTCTTCCTGCCTGTCTATGTATGTATTGATGTATCTATCTACCTAGCTAGCCATCCTTAATATATTTGTAATAATATATTCATTTACTCCCTTTTAGATATTTAAACATTTCCTAGAGGTTCTATTAAGTGTTTTAGGTGAAGCCACAATAAATTAAATGTGAGTCCTGGCACTTGAAATACTGATGCTGCTGATAAATATCAAGCACTAGGAATTTACTTGTATTACTTCATTTAATCCTTTCAGCATTTATTTATTCAAGGAAGAAATACTGACTATTTGCTCAAGCCACATGGCGACTGCATGAGTTATTAAGGAAATTAAGGTCAAATCCATGTCTGAGATTTCTAACACCAATATCTTTGACTTAACCACTGCACAATACTATGCTTTATTTTTCTTTCTTGTGCCTTATGGAATGTCTTATTATCAGTGATTTAGATGATTTCTATATCTACTTTTTACTTTGATCTATTATAAATTCTTTATGAGCAATATTTTTCTTCAGATTTCTGTGTAATTTATCTTTATTATATAACTAATAAAAATAATTCCAACTTTTAAAATTCTCTTTTTGAAATTCTTCTCCGGCCATACTTCCTGTGCACTGAACTTTTGCACTATAAACACAATAAAGACATTACTTTTTTTATTATACCATTCTGCTTCATTTAAATTTCCAAACTTTTCCTGTATCCTCTACTTCTGTGAGATGTCTAGCCCCTTGGCATTGTCTCTACAATTGCACACTTTGATCACTGGTTTGACTACTTGCTTCTATCTTGAGTTCTGCTCCTCTCCTGACTATCGCAGAAACAGCTTGTGCTGGGACATTTGGATAGATCTATCATCTGCCACTTAAAAAAAGCAGAACATAATTTCTATCAATTTCAATTTTTTTTAGATTGGAAAATATAGTTTATTTAGAAAGTAAATTAGAGAGAGAGAGGAAATTCTCTTCCCCAAGCTAGTGGAGGGGGCCAAAGCTAAGAAAATACGGTGGCCATGACACAAAGAACAATGGTCTGGTTAGTGCTTACCAAAACCATGGCCAATTTCAAATGACTTTTTTCTATACTTCTCTAATTTTTTGTTTTTCTTTTTATTTATTTATTTATTTTTGGGTTGGAGTCTCACTCTGTTGCCCAGACTGGAGTGCAGTGGCCGCTCCTGGCCACCGCAGCCTCCACCTGCTGGGCTCTGGCGATCCTTCCAGCTCAGTCTTCCAAGTAGCTGGAACTACAGGTGCGCGCTACCATGCCCGGCTAGTTTTTGATTTATTGTAGAGATGAGGTCTCGCCAAGTTGCCCATGCAGATCTCGAACCCACGGGCTCAGGCAATCCACTCACCTCAGCCTCCCAAGGTGCAGGATTACAGGCTGAGCCACCGAGTCTGGCTTAATTTTTTATTTAAATATTTGGACTTCAGGAGTGGAGTTGAATTTATCATATTCCTCAGTTCACGGCACATTTATCATTGCTCTGTGCTTCTATCTAGTTTATTTATTATTTTTCTCTTTGTCTATTTTGACTCTAATTTCTTCCCCACCACAGATATCCACACTAATGTGTGATATATATATACATAATAGTATTTAATATATTTAATATCATATATTATAATATATATATAATTATCTTTATACCCTTAGATATATGTACTGTTTTATGTATTTATATGTTCATGTAATTTGCATAAAGTGTTATAGCTTTTATTCTCCTACAACCTTGCACCTTGTGTTATATGATTTTTAAATTTATGCACATCTAATGGATAGACAAAATTATTTTATTATTTTCATTTCATTTTATTTTTATAGATATAAGAGGGAGAAGTGCAGTGTTATCACATGGACATATTGCATAGTGGTAAAGTCTGGGCTTTTAGTGTAATCATCACCCAAGTAGTGAACATTGTACAGATTAGTTAATGCCTCATTGCTCACCCCCCCAGTCCCTCACCTTTTGTAAGTGTCCAATGTCTGTTACTCACTATTTATGTCCCTGCTTTTAAATTTTCCACATTAAATATAATGTTGCCTGTGAGTTTGTCATATATGGTTTTTATTATTTTGAGATATGTTCCTTCCATGCCTAGTTTGCTGAGAGTTACTACCATGAAGGGATATGAAATTTTATTAAATACTTTTTTCTGTATCCTTTGAAATGATCATATGATTTTTGTTCTTAGTTCTGTTTATGTGGTGATTCACATTGAGTTGCATATGTTGAAACATCCCTGCATCCTTGTAATAAAACTCATGTGATTGTGTTATATTTTTTATTTGTTGTTGGATTAGGTTTCTAATATTTTGTTGAGGATTTTTGCATCTATATTTATCAGGGATCTAGGCCTATAGTTTTTTGTTTTGTTTTAATGTATCCTTGCTTGGCTTGGATATCAAGGTGATACTGGCTTTATAGATAACTTAGGGAGGATTCTCTCCTCAATTTTTGGGAATAATATCTGTAGGATTGGTAGCAGTTCTTTTTTGTACATTTGATAAAATTCAGCTGTGAATCCTTCTGGTCCTGGACTTTTCATGTGGGAGATTTTAAAAATTACTGATTCAATTACACTACTCATCATTGTTCTATGCAGAATTTCTGTTTCTTCCGGTTCAATATTAGGAGTGTGTATGTTTCCAGGAATTTGTCCATTACCATGAGGTTTTCTAGTTTGTGCATTGGAGAGGCTTATAGTAGTCCCTAATGATTGTTTTTATACCTCCATGGTTTCATATGTAATGTCACTTATATAATTTCTGTATTTGCTTACTTGAATCTTTTTTTTCTTGATTAATCTAAAAAAATTATAAATTGTAAAATTATCTACCAATTTTGCTTGTTTTTTCAAAGATCCAAGTTTTCACTTAGTTGATTGTATTGTGGTTTTAGTCTCTCTCTTTTTTTTTTTTTTTTGAGTTGGAGTCTCACTCTGTCACCCAGACTGGAGTGCCATGGCCGCTCCTGGCCACCGCAGCCTTGACCTGCTGGGCTCCGGCGATCCTTCCGCCTCAGCCTTCCGAATAGCTGGAATTACAGGCGCCCGCTACCACACCTGGCTAGTTTTTTGATTTATTGTAGAGATGAGGTCTCGCCTGCCCAGGCGGGTCTCAAACCTGCGAGCTCAAGAAATTCACTCACCTCAGCCTCCCAAAGGTGTGGGATTATAGGCTGAGCCACCGAACCCGGCTGGTTTTAGTCTTAATATCATTAAGTACTGACTGAGATTTGTTATAGTTTTTCTTCTGCCAGCTTTGGGTTTAGTTTGCACCTGATTTTTTAGTTTCTTGAGGTGCAATGTCATATTGTTAATTTGAGAACTTTCTATCTTTTTGAGGTAGGCATTTAAAGCCATAAACTTCCCTCTTAGGAAATATTTTGCTGTATCTCAGAGCTTTTGGCATATTGTGTCTCTATTTTAATTCATTTATAATTTTTAAAATATTTGCTTGAATTTCTTTATTTACCCAATGATTATTCAGGAGTAGGTTGTTTAATTTTCATATATTTGTATAGTTTGAAAGTTCCTCTTAGTATTGATTTCTAGTTGTATTCCACTGTGGTCTGAGATGATATTTGATATGATTTTGGTATTTTTGAATTTATTGAGCCGTGCTATGTGTCCATTTATATGGTTTATTGTGAAGAATATTTAATGTGCAAATAAGAAGACTGTATATTCTGCAGTTATTGGGTACAATGTTCTGTAATTGTTTATTAGGTACATTCGGTTGAGAGTCCAATATAAATCCAGAGATCCTTTGTTAATTACCTGCCTTGATGTTCTGTCTTGTGCTGTAAGTGGAGTGTACTATTGCATTTCTATCTGTCTCTTTTATTAGGTCTAATAGTATTTGTTTGATGAATCTGGGTGTTTTGCTGTTGGGTGCATATAAATTTAGGGATGCTACATTTTCTTTTTGTATGGATTCCTTGATCATTATGTAATAACATGTAATACCCTTTTTTGTCTTCTTTTTACAGTTGTTGACTTAAAGTCTGTTTTATTTTATATAAGTATAGCCATTCCTGCTTGCTTTTAGTATCTGTTTGCATGAAATATCTTTTCCAACCCTTTACTTTGAGTCTATAAATGTCTTTGTTAGGTGAGTTTCTTGTAAGTAGTATATGGTTGAACCTTTTTTTTTGTCCATTCTGCTAGTCTCTATCTTTTAAGTGGAGTATTTAGTCTCTTCACATTCAGTGCTAATATTGATATGCTTGGTTTTGTTCTTGTTATAATGTTGTAGTCTCAATTGTGTAATTGCTTTATAAGATCTGTAAGTTTTATATTTGCATCTGCTTTTTGATGATGAGTACTGCATTTTTCTATGTTGAGAACTCATTTGAGCTTTTTTTGTAGGGACGGTCTAGTGGTGACGAATTCCCTTAGTGTTTGTTTATCTGGGAAATACTTTATTTCTCTTTCATTTATGAAACTTACTTTAACAGGGTACAAAATTCTTGGCCTTAATTTTTTTTTTCTTTAAGAAGACTGAAAATAGGACTCCAATCTCTTCTGGCTTCCTGGGTTTCTGGTGAGAAGTCTGTTGTTAGTGTGATGGAATTTCCTTTACAGACGATTAAGTATTTATTTCTTACTCAGTAGTCCACTCAGGCAGTGATTATTCACCTGTGATTTTGGTTCTATTTTTCTGAGGAAAACTGGTGTTCAGTGTTTTCAGTCAGCCATATTTTTCCTGCAACAGGAAGTCCCTCATGTCTCCAGGCCAATTTGATGCAGGTGAGCAAGATGGGACTTCAGAGGCTGGGTGAGCCAAGCTCCCCTCTGAGACTTTCAATCACCATAGGTACATCTCCACTCCTTCACTGTACTCCAGAACTCTCTTTCGACATCCCAGTCAAATCTTAGCTGTTTATTCATTGCTTTAGTGCTTTCTTATGTGAGAGACAAGTGCCAGGCATTTCTAGTCAGCCATCTTGCTGATGTCACTTTATGCTATTATTGTTTTAACTAGCATTTCTCTTAATACTAGCAAAGTTAGACATCTCTAAATACTGGTTAACTCCTTAGAATTTCTCTTCTACAAACCTTATATTTGTAACTTTTGCCTATTTTTTAAAATTAAGTGTTCTGGTTTTCATTTTTATTTTGGGGAATTTCTTATATAATTAATGTAACTTTAGTTAGTTTTTGATGTAGCAATTAACTTATATATGATTTACAGAAAAAAATTGAACAGATTCTGCAGAATCTCATATACCCCCTTCTCTGTACACAACTTTCTTATTATTAACGTCTTGTATTATTGTGTAACATTTGTTAAAATTAATAACCAATACCGATACATTATTATTAACTAAAGTCCATGGTCTATATTGAGGTTCATTTTTTGTGTTGTACAGTTCTATGGCTTTTGGCAAATGTTTGATTTCAAGTATTTGCCCCTCCAGTATCAAACAAAAAAATTTCACTGCCCTAAAAATATCCTGCCCTTCATTGATTTTTTTCTCTTTCTTCCACCATTGAATCCCTGGAAACTGCTGATACTTTTATTATTTTCGTAGTTTTTCATTTTCCAGACTGTCAATCACAGTTTTTCAATTTGTCTATTAAAAATATTTTGGTTGTTTCCAGTTTTAGGTAGTTATGAATAAAGTTGAAATATATATTTTTGTGTAGATTTTTGTGAGTATATTAGTTTTCAACTCAATTATAAAATTACATAGACATGTGATTGCTGGATCATATGGTAACGCAATGTATGACTCTGCAAGAAATTGTCAAATTGTCTTTCAAAGTGACTGTCTCATTATGCATTTCTTTTTTTTTTTTTTTTTTTTTTTGAGTTGAAGTCTCACTCAGTCGCCCAGACTGGAGTGCCGTGGCACACTACCGGCCACCGCAACCTCGACCTCCTGGGCTCTGGCAATCCTTCTGCCTCAGCCTTCTAAGTAGCTGGAACTACAGGCGCACACTATCACGCCCGGCTAATTTTTTATTTATTGTAGAGATGAGTTCTCGCCAAGTTCCCTAGGCGGGTCTCAAACCCGTGGGCTCAGGCAATCCACTCACCTTGGCCTCCCAAAGCACTGGGATTACAGCCTGAGCCACCAAGCCTGGCCCTCATTATGAATTTCTACAAGCAACGGATGAAAGTGGTTTTTGTACCACATCCACATCATTTGGGGTTGTCAGTATTTTTGAATTGCTATTCTCACAAGTGGATAATGTTATCTCATTGTTTTAATTTGCAATTTCCTAACAATCTATGATGCTGATTATCCATTCACATGCTTACCTTTCATCTATATATTTGTTTTGGTGAGGTTTCTGTTCAGAATTTTTTACTATTTTCCCATTGGATTGTCAATTTTTTGTGTTGGACGGATATAGGTATTCTTTGTATATTTTGAATACAAATGCTTTACAAGATACATATTTTGCAAATATTTTCTCTGAGATTGAGGCTTCTTCATTCAGTTAAGAGTATCTTCTGAACACTTACCATAATACAATGGGAAAAGAATCTGCAACAGCGAGGTACTGCTGGATGAGGAGGTCACATAACATCAATAAAGGAACCTGATCTCAAACCAGGCAAAGTAAGGACCAAGGGAGGCCCAAACTTTACTTGTACAATGATCATTTATCTACCTTATCCTGAATTGTACTCCATGTCTTTAAAATAAAAATTTAAAAAAGAATTGAGAGGGGAAAAAAAACCCAAAAAACAAAACAACCCCATTAAAAAGTGGGCAAAGGACATGGACAGACACTTCTCAAAGGAAGACATTCAAGCAGCCAACAAACATGAAAAATGCTCAGCCTCTCTAGTCATCAGAGAAATGTAAATCAAAACTACAATGAGTTTTGATATATATCTCACACAGGTAAGGATGGTGCGCATTAATGAGTCAAACAACAATAGGTGTTATGACTATAGAGAAAAGGGAACTTCCTACACTGTAGGTGGGAATGGAGGCTAGTTTAACCTTTATGGAAAGCAGTGTAGCAGTTTCTCAAATAAATAAAAATTAAGCTAACATACGATCCAATAATCTCTTCTGAGAATACAACCAGAATAGCATAAATCACTCTAAAAAAAAAAAAGACACCTGCACACATACGTTTATTTAGCTCGATTCACAATAGCAAAAACATGGAATCAACCCAGATGCCTATCAAAAGTAGACTGGATAAAGAACATGTGGTACATATGCATAATGGAATACTACAAAGCCATAAAGAAGAACAAAATCATGTTTTTCTGCAGCAACATGGTTGCAGCTAGAGACTGTTATTCTAACTGAAACATCACAGGAACAAAAAAACTAATACTGCATGCTCTCACTCATAAGTGGACTCTGATCATTAGCCACATGGTCAGAAAGTGGGAACAACAGATGCTGGAAACTGCTAAAGGAGGGAGGGCAAGACGAGGGATAAGGGGCAAACAGCAACACACTGGGTACCAGATCATTATCAGAGAAGAGAGTCAGAAGCCTAAACCTTAACTGCATGCAATTTACTTATGTAGTAAATCCTCACTTGTACCTTGTAGCTCAATTTACAAAATGTGTCTTCTGTGGAGCAAACATTTTAAAATTTATAAATTCCAACTTGTCCATTTTTTCTTTCTTAGGTTGTACTTTTGATGTTGTATCTAAAAATTTATCAACAAAATCAAGGTCATATATATTTTCTTTTATGGTATTTTCTAAAAATTGTATAATTTTGCATTTAATATTTAGGTCTATTATCCATTTTGATTTAATTTTTGAGAAACATTTAAAGCCTACGTCTAGAGTCATTGCTTTCTCTCTTTTTAAATTTGCATGTACAATTGTTTCAGTAACATTTGTTAAAAAACTGATTTAAAAAAAAATCCATTGAATAGTTTTTGCTTCTTTGTCAAAGATCACTTGACTGTACTTGGGAGACCCCCAAAAAACAGGAATATTTTTTGGAAGGCACGTTTCTTGCATTACAGATTTCCCCTATTAGGTAAGTACTTTAAGAACCCATTGGTATCAGTGTACCAGCTAGTGTTGTGAGAGGTTGTATTTTGCTTCAATGATTTTTTTTTTTTTTCTTTTTGGAGATTCTTTCCACACATTTGCCCATTTCATGGTGGGTGATTTACACGACCAACCTGCCAACACTACGCTGAGTGTTTAGCAGTTTTTGACCTCAAATGGCATGACTCCTGTGAGCCACCCTTCCTATTCACCTGATCTCACCCCAAGCGACTACTTGTTTGTTTGTTTCCTGGGCGGGGGAAGTCCTCAAAGCGATATGGTTTGCTAATATGGAAGAGGTGAAACAAAAAATGGCTTTTTAGTGCTAAAAAACATAAAAACTGATGAGTTCAAAAACTATTTTCAGCAGTGGAAAAAGTGCCTGGATAGGCTTATTGCACCAGACAAAGAGTACTTTGAAGGTAACTGAAGTTTATTTTATTTTAAAGACATGGAGTACAATTCAAGATTACGTATACAAGTGGTCGTCATACAGGTAAAATTTGGGCCTACCTTTGGTCCACACTTTGCCTGATTGAGATCAGGTACCCTTATGAATGTTATGTGTCCCCCCCCGCCCCCCGACGGTTTCGGATTATTGCCAATCCCTTTCTTATAGTATTATGGCAAATGTTTAGGATCCACTTATGAGTGAGAACACATGGTACTCAGTATTATAGACTCTAAATCCATCCAAGTTGCTGTGAAGTCCATAATTTTGTTCTTCTTTATGGTTTTGTAATATTATATCGTGTTATATACCACATTGATGGGCAGAATGGTTGATACCATGTTTTTGCTATTGTAAATAGTCCTGCAATAAACATGAGTGTGCAGGTGTCTTTTTTGTAGAGGGATTTAAGTTCCTACAGGTATATTCCCAGAAAGGATTGCTAGATCATACAGAAGGTCAATTTCTGGTTCTTTTAGGAATTGCCACACTGTTTTCCATAGAGGTTGAACTAGTTTGCATTCCACCAACAGTGCAGAAGTACTCTCTTTTCTTGACATCCTCACCAGCATCTGCTATTTGTTGTTTTATTAATGATGACAATTCCTAATGGAGTCAGGTGGTATCTCAGTGTGGTTTTGATTTGCATTTCTATGATGATTAGTGAGGTTGAGCATTTTTTAATGTATCTGTTGGCTGCTCATATGTCTTCTTTTGAGAAGTGTCTGTTCATGTCTTTTATCCTTTTAATGGGGCTATTTTTTTCCCCTTTGTCATATTTGAGTTCCTTATAGATCCTGGATGTTAGGCCTTTATCAGATATGCAGTTGGAAAATATTTATTCCCATTCTGTGGGCTGTCTCCCTGCTCTCTTGATGGTTTCTGTGGTGTTGTGGAGTTGCAGAAGCTTTTCAGTTTGATGATGTCCCATTTGTCTATCTTACTTCTTATGGTATGGGCTTTTGGCATCTTTATCAGGAATTTGTTGCCTATTCCAATTTCTGTAAGGGTGTCTCCTGCATTTGCTAAGATTCCTAAAGTTTTGGGTTTCACATTTAGGTATTTGATCCATTTGGAGTTGATATTTGTGTGTGGTGAGAGGTAGGAGTCCTATTCCATTCTTTTGCTTGTGGTCAGTCATTTTCCCCAGCACCATTTACTGAATAGGTTCTCCTCTCCCCAGTGGCTATTGTTGGAGGTTTTGTTGAAGATGAGTTGGTCAAGAAATTTAAGTTTTGCTTCCAGAATCTCTATCCTGTGCCATTGGTCTCTATGTCTATTCTTGTACCAATACCAGGTTGTTTTTGATTATTATAGTCTTATAATAAAGTTTAAAGTCTGGGAGTGTGATACCTCCCACTTTGCTTCTTTTGCTAAGGATTGCTTTGTCTATTCATGGTTGTTTATATTTCTTTTTTTTTTTTTTTTTTGAGTTGGAGTCTCACTCTGTCACCCAGACTGGAGTGAAGTGGCCGCTCCCGGCCACTGCAGCTTCCACCTGCTGGGCTCCGGTGATCCTTCCGCCTCAGCCTTCCAAGTAGCCGGAATTACAGGCATGCGCTACCACGCCCGGCTGATTTTTT
>NW_007253880.1:0-23003 GCF_000164805.1 Carlito syrichta | reverse complement strand
TCACCTCAGCCTCCCAAAGGCACGGGATTACAGGCTGAGCCACCGAGCCCGGCTGGTTGTTTATATTTCATATGAATTTCTATATTGTTGTTTCCAGGTCTGAGAAGAATGATGTTGGTATTTTAATGGATATAGTGTTGAATCTGTAGATTGCCTTTGGTAGGATGAACATCTTAACAAAGTTGATTCTTCCAATCCATGAGCATGGAATATTTTTTAATTTGTTTGTGTCATCTTTGACCCCTTTGATCAGTGTTGTGTAGTTTTCACTGTAAAGATCTTTCACTTATCCTGTTAGGAAGATGGCCTAGGTAAGATCTTTCACTTCTCTGGTTAGGAAGATGCCTAAGTATTTCTCATTTTATTTTTTTGTGGCTGTTGTGAATAGGATTGTGCCTTTCATTTGGTTCTCTGCCTGTTTATTGTTGGTGTATAAGAATGTGACCGTCTTTTGTACATTGATTTTGTACCACGGGACTTTGCAAGTCCTTTATCAGTGCAAGGAGGTTTTTGACAGATCCTCTTGGATTTTTGAGGTATAGGATCATATTGTCTGCAAAGTGAGATGACTTGACTTATTTTCCAATTTGGATACCTCTTATTTTCTTCTCTCGTCTGATTGCTCTAACTAGTACTTCCAACATTATGTTGAATAGGAGGGGTTAAAGTGGGCAGCCTTGTCTTGTTCCAGTTTTCAGGGGAAATGTCCATTTAGTAATATGTTTGCTATGGGTTTATCCTAGATGGCCCTTATTATTTTGAGATATGTTCCTCTTAAGCCTAAGTGTTCGATTGCTTAAATCAAGAAGGAATGCTGGATTTTATCAAAGGCTTTTACTGCATCTAATGGTATAATCATGTGGTTCTTGTTTTTTCATTTGTTGATGTATTTAATTACATTTATGGCTTTGTGAATGATGAACCAACCCTGCATTCTGAGGATGAAGCCTATTTGGTAATGGTGGGTGGATATTTTTTTTTTTCCATTTAAAAAAATTTCAATTTTAAAGATATGGGGTACAATTCAGGGTTAGGCATACAAATGATGATTATGCAGATACCCTTGTTGATGAGGTGTGCCACTCCCTCCCCTGGTAGTTTCCCTCAACTGCCAATCCCAGCTCTGTCCCCAGGCAGTTTCCCACTTTCTTATAATATTATGTTAATTGTTCAAGGTTCACTTACGAATGAGAATATATGGTACTCTGTTCTTTGTTTCTGTGATAGATCAATGAATATGATCAACTCTAAATACATCCAAGTTACTATTAAGTCCATATGTTTGTCCTCTTTAAGACTGGATAATACTCCATTGTGTATATGTCCCACTTTTTAAAAATCCAGTCCAGTTTTGATGGGCAGTATGGTTGGTTCCATGCTTTTGTTATTGTGAGTAGAGCTGTAGCACATATACAAGTGCAGGTATCTTTTTGGTAGAATGATTTGAGTTCCTCCAGGTATATTCCCAATAGAGGAATTGCTGGGTCATAAGGAAGGTCAATTTCCAGTTCTTTCAGAAATTGCTACACTGTCTTCCAAAGAGGTTGCACTGGTTTGCATTCCCATTGGCAGTGTAGAAGCATTCCTTTTTCTCTGCATCCTTGCCAAAATCTGTTGTTGTTTGTTTTATTAATGATGGCCACTCTTACTGGGGTTAGGTGGTATCTCAACATGGTTTTGATTTGCATTTCTCTGATGATTAGTGAGGCACTTTATCGTGTGTCTGTTGGCCGCCCATATATCTTCTTTGGAGAAGTGTCTATTCATGTCTTTTGCCCACTCTTTAATGGGGCTGTTTGTTTTTTTCCCTTTGACATGTTTGAGTTCCTTGTAGATCCTAGATGTTACGCCTTTGTCAGATATACAGTTGGCAAATATTTTTTCCTTCTGACGGCTATCTCCCTGCTCTCTTGATGGTTTCTTTTGCTTTCCAGAAGCTTGTCAGTTTGATGAGGTTCCACTTGTCTATCTTATTTCTTAAGGTATGGGCACTTAGGGTTTTGATCAGGAACCCTAATTGTTTTTGTAGGCTTTGTCAAAAATGAGTTGGTTGAGAAATTGAGACTTTGCATCCGGAATCTCTATCCTGTTCCATTGGTGTGCATGTCTGTTCTTGTACCACTACCAGGCTGTTTTGGTTACTGTAGCCTTATAGTAAAGTTTGAAGTCTGGAAGTGTGATACCTCCTGCTGTGTTTCTTTTGCTAAAGATTGTTTTGGCTATTTGTGGTCATTTATGTTTCCATATGAATTTCTGCATTGTCATTTCTAGTTCTTAGAAGAATGATGTGGGTAATTTAATGGATATTACATTGAATCTGTAGATTGACTTTGGTAGGAGGGATATTTTAACAACGTTTATTCTTCATATCCATGAGCATAGAATATTGTTCCATTTGTGTCTTCTTGGATTTCTTTGAGCAGTGTTTTGTAGTGCTCATTGTAAAGGTCTTTTACTTCTCTGTTTAGGAAAATGATGGGTTATTTCTTTGTGTGTGTATGTGGCTATTGTGAATGGAATTGTGCTTTTTATTTGGGTCTCTGCCTGCTTGTTGTTGGTGTATAGGAACGCAATTGCCTTTTGCACATTTATTTTGTATCCTGAGACTTCGCCAAAGTTCTTTATCATTGCATGTAGGTTTTTGATGGATTCTCTTGGATCTTCAAGGTATAGGATTATATCATCAGCAAAGAGGGATAACTTGACTTCCTCTTTTCCTATTTGGATACCCCTGATTTCCTTCTCTTGTCTAATTGTCTTAGCTAGGACTTCCAACATAATACTGAACACGAGGAGTGAGAGGAGGCAGCCTTGTCTTGTTCCAGTTTTCAGGGGAAATGTTTCCAGTCTGTTCATTTAGCAATATGGTAACTGGGTTTATCGTAGATGGCACTTACCATTTTGAGGTATGTTCCTTCTATACCTAAGTGTTTTAGGGTTTTTATCAAGAAGGGATGCTAAATTTATCAAAAACTTTTTCTACATCTCATGATATAATCATTTGGTTCTTGTTTTTACATATGTTGATGTATTTAATTACATTTATGGTCTTGCAAATGTTGAACCAGCCCTGCATCCTGGGGGTGAAGTCTGCTTGTTCATGGTGGATGATTTTTGAGATGTGTTTTTGGATTCAACTTGTTAGAATCTCATTGAGGATTTTTGCATCTATGTTCTTAAGGGATATTGGTCTGTAGTTCTCTTTTTTTGTTGGATCTTTACCCGGTATCAGTGTGATGTTGGCTCGTAAAATGGTTTAGGGTGAATGCCATCTTTCTCAATTGCCTGGGATACTTTCAATAGGATTGGCATCAGCTCCTCCTTGTACATTTTGTAGAATTCTGCTAGATAGCCATCCGGTCCAGGGCATTTTCTGGTAGGTAGTTTTTGTATGACAGAGTCAACTTCCTGCATTGTTATTGGTCTATTTATTGCCTCAACGTCTTCTTGTTTCAACCTGGGGAGGTTGTGTGATGTCAGAAAGTCCCCCATTTTACTTAGGTTATCAAATTTATTTCCATATATGTGAACATAGTAATCCCTGATAATCTTTTGTATTTCTTCGGTGTCAGTTATGATTTGATCTTTTGTATTTCTGATTGTGTTTATTTGAGCATTATCTCTCTTTTTCTTGGTCAATCTGTCTAGGAGTCCATCAATCTTGTAAATTATTTCAAAGGACCAGCTTTTTGTTTTGTTAATGTTTTCTATGACATTTTTGTCTTCTTTGTCCTGTATTTGGGCTCTTATTTTGTTGATTTGGATTTGTCTGCTAAAGTGGAGGCTTTGGTGGTCTTTTCTTTCCAGCTCCTTTAGGTGATTTGTTAGGTTCTCAACTTGTGATGTTTCCATTTTCTTGATGTGTGCTCATAGAGATATAAATTCCTCTCTTAGAACTGATTTCATGTCATCCCAGAGGTTTTGGTAAGATGTTTCTTCATTTTCATTTGTTTCCAGGAATCTTTTAATTTCTGCTTTGATTTCAGTGTTGACCCAGTAGTTGTTCAGCATCATGCTGTCTAGTGTCCTTGTCTTTGTGGGGTTTGGGGAAATATTGTTGGTGCTGATGTTTATTTTTATTCCACTGTGGTCTGAGAAGGTCCATGGCAATATTTCAACCTTATGGAAGTTGTTAATGCTTGATTTATGGCCAAGGATGTGATTATTCTTGGAGTACGTTGCTTATGGTGATGAGTAGAATTTGTATTCTGTGGTTGTTGTTTGGCATAATCTGTATCTAGTAAGTCCATTTGGTCGAGTGTTCCAAGTTTAGGTTCCATATCTCCTTGTTGATTTTTGCCTTGATGATCTATCTAGGACTGTTAGTGGGGTATTCAAATCCCCTGTTATAATAGTGTTGGAGTCAATTTTTTTTTTTAGTTTACTTAGTAGTTGGTTTATAAATGCTGATGCTCCTGTGTTGGGTGCATATGCGTTTAGGATGGATGTTCTTGTTGATGTATTGAACCTTTTATAATTATGTAGTCTCCTAATGTATCTTTTTAACTTTTTGATAGCTTAAAGTTTGTTTTGTCTTATATTAAGATTGTGACTCCTGACTTCTTTTGTGATTCATTTGCCTGGAAACTCATTTTCTGTCCTTTAACTTTGAGTCTGTGTGCGACCCTTGTGGCAAGATGAGTTTCCTGGATGCAGCCAATAATTTGGTCATGGTTTCTTATTCAATTTGTCGTTGTGTATTTAGTCCATTCACATTCAGCCTGATTATTGAATTGTGATTGCTTATCCCTGTCATGGGGTTCTTATAACCTTTTTTCTTTGTTCTCTTTTGGCTTCGGCATTGATGTATGCATGTGTATTTAAGTTTCTTGTTGTGCTGTATTCTTTGTTGATTCTGTGCTCTGCTGTTCTCTTGGGAAGTGTGTGGTTATTCTTTTTTTTTTCCTTTCTTCTTTGCTTAATACCTTTTAAAGTGTTTCCTGTAGAGTTGGTCTGGATGCTGCATAATCTCTTAGGGATTGGATGTCTGGGAAAGATTATGATTCTTCATCACTAATGAAGCTGAGCTTGGCTGGGTAAGAAATTATTGGTTGAAATAGTTTATCTTTGAGGACTTTGAATATTGGACTCCAGTCCCTTTTTGCTTGTGTTTCAGCTGATAGGTCTGCTGCTATTCTGATAGGTTTTCCCCAGTAGGCAGTCTGACCTTTCTCTCTCGCTTCCTTTATATTTTTTTCTTTTGTGCCTACTTTGTGTAGGCAAATCACTATGTGTTTAGGGGTTGGTCTTCTCATTTGATATCTTGTGAAGGTTCTCTGAATCTCTTGTGCTTGACTGGTCACCTCTCTGGTGAATGGGGAAAGTTTTCTTGGATTATCTCCTGGAATGCTTGCTCCAAGTTGCTCTCCATTTCCCTTTTGTCTTCTGGGATACCATTCAGACAGGTTCTGCCTCTTGATATAATCACACATCTCTTGTAGGCTTTGTCCTTTCTTCTGAGTCTTCTTTCTCTATTTTTTACAGTTTGGATTAATTCCATGTTCTGGTCTTCAAGTTCTGAGATTCTTTCTTCAGCTAGATTAATTCTGCTTTCCATGTTTGTCATCTTGTTATTTATTTCCTGGATGAAATTTTTTATTGACAAAATCTCTGTTATATGTTCTTTCAGTGATGCATCTTGTCTTTCTTGAATCTTATTCACACTTTCCATTCATTCCCTAATCCCTGTCATATTCTGGGGCCAGTTTTTGGTTACTTCCGTTGTTTGGGCTCCACGGTCCAATTTTTCAGACATTTTCTCTTTGTTATACTTGAAATGCCTGTGGTCTTCCTCTGTTTTTTCCTCATTTGTGACCGATCTCTTGTTTTTCTCTTTACTTCTGTTATTCAGTGTCAGTGGAAGAGGCTTTCCCTTCTGATGTTTGCTCAGCCCTCTATTCATCCCTGATCTGGGATGTGAATTTGTTCTATTTGGAAATAGGACTGTGACTGGGAAGCTTTTCTGTCTCTTGTAGTTTTTGAAAGTCAAATTAGGTACATGATGGGGTGGTAGGATTCAGGAACAGCTTGCAAATTACAATGTTCACTATTGTAGTTCTTGTTCCCTGAGACCCACTCCCCATCATCACTCTATATAGTGATACAAAGCAGAAATCAACACAAAAAACAACTGGACACAGATATACACTCAACCCCCCCCAAAACTGGTATAACAACAAAGCAAAGCAAAACAAACAGCAACAAAAACCTAGAAAACTGAACACACACACACACACACGCCTAGCACAAAGTTAATGGAGAAAAAAAAAACAGAAAAACCAAAAAAAAAAAAAGAATTCAGATCAAACCCTCACACATATATTGACACATACCTTAAACTATAAAAAACAAGAATTAAAAACCCCAGAAGAACAAAAGAACAATAGAGCAAAAAAAAAACCCAACAACAGCACCAAAATTGAAAGATGAACACTCAATCATTCATATACACACATAAACAGAAATAAATAGAAATCACCAAAAAAAAAAAAAAAAAAAAAAAAAAAGAAGAAGAAGAAGAAAGAAAAGAAAAGAAATTGGGCAGATGCAGATCAAACCATCATATTAATACACAAAGGAAAAATATTTTTAAAATAGATGAACTAACAAAGGCAAAAAAATTTTAAAAATTAAAAAAAAAAAAACCTGCCCTCCTGTGGCAGGCTCTGTAATTGTTCCTCTAATCTGGTCTCTTTTGTAGAGCTTCTATCTCATTCATTCTTTCCCTAGTGTCTGGAGCAGGGAAGGAGGAGGAGCAGTGGAGATGAGTGGGGCTGTAGTCCACTCCTCCCACTCTCATGCTGTCAGGGAGATCTTTTCTGGTGGGGACGTGCAAGACTGTCTCTTCCCCAGATGTGTACTCATAGGTGGTGCTCCAGCCAGGACTTTCCTGGATTAGAGTTCTCCTATTGTGACTGATGTCCAGTCTCCACCTGGGTTTGTCCTCTCTGTCATGGCCTAGCTGTGTGGGTCTGACATTCAGAGAATTGCTGGGGAGCAGGGTATTTGGGTCAGCCCTGGACTCACCACTAATCTCTTTGGAGTTCTTCCTTGTCCTTTTCTGGCCACACCATTTGTCCCATAGCTGGTCAGGGTAGGGAGTGGGTTGCCTGAGACTCAGCACTCATCAGGTCCCTCCAAAGTTAGTGCTGTCAGGATATTCCCTCTGGGTCAAGATCAATCCCTGCATAGCTGATCTAGCAGTCACAGAGATCAGGTCTGTTGCTCTGTGGTGGGCAAGTTGGAGTACTTTCTTGCCCCACCTTTCAAGATGGTGGTGGGATGCCTCTCTTGTCCTCTTGGGTGGGACTCTGCCTCTGGGCTTTCTCTACAGTCCCTGTTGCCAGTGCCTGGCCAGGTGCTGACATGGTGAGGCAAAGCCTGGAACCAGCAGTCTCTCATGTGCAATGGTGAGCAGAGCCTGGGGTGGTAGTCTTTCCCCGCTGCTTCTTCACAGGAAAACTTTAGTTCATTTTTTTAAAAATGGCACTCAATTTCTGTGACCCAGGAAGAGCCAGTGACCAAGCAGAGCAGCTGCAGCTCCAGCTGTTGCACCAGGTTCCCAGCCCCCTGCTCATGAGCCCCCATCTAGTCTGTTTTTCTCAGCATTTTCCTCCCAGGAAGGGTCCCACTGGTAAAAAAACAAACAAACAAGAAAAAACAGTGTTTGGCCTCTGCATCCCAGGAACTGCTAGGGTTCAAGCCCAGCAGCTGTGGTACCAGTTGCTACACCAGGAGATCTCTGGCCACTAGTTCCCTAGCCCTCACTCAGTCAGCCACTCAGACACCCACTCACTCACCAGCATGTACACAAAATTTTTCATACACTCATTCACTCACACCAGGACTCTCATAGTCCGACTGGCTCAGCCACCATCTTCCCGACCTCTGGATTATTTTTGAAATGTGATGTTGGATCTGATATGCTAGAATCTTACTAAGAATTTTTGCTTCTATGTTCATCAGGGTATTTACATGTAGTTATTTTTATTTGTTGAATTTTTACTCAGTGTGGTTATCAGTGTGATATTAGCTTCATAAAATGATTTGAGGAGAATTCCATATTTTTGGATTGCCTAGAATTATTTCAATAGATTTGGTATAAACTCTTCCATGTTTGTTTTATAGAATTCCACTAGAAATCTATCTGTTCCAAGGCTTTTTTCTTGTAAGTAGTTTTCTTATGACAGTCAATTTCCTAGATTGCTTTTGGTCTATTTAAGAACTCAATTTCTTCTTGTTTCAATTTTGGAAAGTTGTGTGATGCTAGAATTTACTCTATTTCATTAGATTATTGAGTTTGTGCTTACAACTGTGCACAATAATCTCTGATAATCTTTTGTATCTCTCTGGGGTGAACTGTGACTTGATACTTCTGACTGTGTTTATTTGGGCTTCTTCTCTGTTTTTTTTTTTTGTTTTTTTTGAAATTCTGGTTAGGAGTCCATCAATATTGTTTGTCCTTTCAAAGAACCAGTTTTTTGTTTTGTTGATTTTTTTCTTGGTATTTTTGTCTTCTACATCCCATATTTGAACTTTTACTTTGGTGGTCTATGTTCTTCTGCTGAAGTTAACGTTTTGGTGGCCTTCCCTTTCCACCTGCCTTGGGTGATTTTTTTTTGGGCTGTCAACTTGTTCTCTTTCTATTTTCTTGATATGTGTGTGTAGAGATATAAATTCTCCTCTTTGTACTGATTTCATGGCATCCCAGAGGTTTTGGTAAGATGTTTCTTCATTTTCATTTGTGTCCAGGAATATTTTAATTTATGTTTTGATTTTTTTGTTGGCCCAGTTGTTGTTCAGCATCATGCTGTTTAGTGTCCATGACTTTTTGGGTTTTGGGGTAGATTTGTTGGTGGTGATATTTATTTTTATTCCATTGTGGTCTGAAAGGGTCATGGCAGTGTTTCCATATGTGAAATTTTTTTATGCTTGACTTATGGCCAAGGATGTGGTTGATCTCAGAGTACATTCCATGTGGTGATTTGTAGAATGTATATTCTGTTGTTGTTGAACAGAGTGTTCCATAAGTATCTATTAAGTTCATTTGGTCAAATGTCAAGCTGAGGTTCTGGATCTTTTTGTTTATTTATTTATTTATTTTGCCTCAATGATCTATTTAGGGTTGTTAGTGGGGTATTTAAGTCACCAGCTGTTATAGTGTTAGAGTGAATATCTTTTTTTAGTTTACTTAGTAGCTGCTTTATAAAAGTTGGTGCTCCTGTGTTGGGTGTTTATATGTTTAGTAAAGATATTTCTTGTTGATGGATCAAACTTTTTATCATTATGTAACGTCTTTTTGTTCATTTTAAAAATTTTTGATAACTTAAAGGTGGTTTTGTCTGATATTAAGATAGTGACTACAGCCTTTTTTAGAGATCTGCCTGAAAATTTGTTTTCCACCCTCTAACTTTGAGTCTTTGGGCATCCTTTGTGTTGAGATGAGTTTCTTGGAGGTAGCAAATTACTGGGTCATATGTTTGTATCCAGTTTGCCGTTCTATGTTTTTACAGTGTTGTACTTAGTCCATTCACGTTCAGGCTGATTATTGAAATGTGAGCATTTGTCCCTGACATAACGCTCTTATAAGACTGTTTTGTTTTCATTTAGCTTTTGTGTTCATATATGTGTGTTTTCATTTTTTGTGGGTATGCTGTGTGTTCTGCTGTTTCTGTGTTTGTTTGTGATCTTGTGAAGTATATGGTCTTTCTTTTGTTTCTTTATTCTTTTATTCACAGTACCTTTTTAAGCATCTCCTGTAGAACTTGTCTCAAAGCAGCATATTCTCTTAGGGATTGCATGTCTGGGAAAGATTTTAATTCTCTATCACTGATGAAGCTTAGCTTGGCTGGGTAGGAAATTCTTGGTTGAAATTGTTTATCTTTGAGAACATTAAAATTAGGGTCCAATTCCTTCTGGCCTGTGGTGTTTCTGCAGATAAGTCTTCAGTAATTCTGATTGGTCCTCCTCAGTAGGTAGTCTGACCTTTTTCCCTTGCTGCCTTTAGGATTATTTTGTATACTTACTTTGTGTAGGTAAATTACTATGTGTCTTGGGGTTGGTCTTCTCATAAGATGTCTTACAGGGGTTCTCTGGATCTCTTGTGCTTGTATTGCTATTTCTCTGGTCAGATGAGGTAAGAAGTTTTTTTGAATGACCTCATGGAATGTTTGTTCCAAGGTGTTTTTCATTTCTCTTTCTATTTCAGATATTCCCAACAAATTTAGGTTTGGTTTCTTGATACAGTTGCACATTTCTTATAGGGTTTCCTCTTTCTTCCTATGTTTATTCTATATTTTAATAGATTGGGTTAATTCCATATTTTGTTCTTCTAGTTCTGAGATTTTTCTTCTGCTTGGTCAATTCTGCTCCCCAAATTTTTAGTTTGTTATTTATTTCTTGGATGTAGTTCTTTATTTCTTAGTATGCTTTTTTGAGCCTATCTAACTCTGTTGCAATTTCATTTAGCTTTAGCCCTTGCATTTCTTGATTTTTATTCAATCTATCCAACAATTCCCTGATCTCCATAAGTACCTTCTGGGTGCTGATGCTCTGAGAGCTTCCCATTGTTTCTGCTCCAGTAGCAGTTATTTCCAATCTGATTCTTTGCTGGGACTTTGATAGTTACTGACAGTTTTTCATTGGTTTTTCTTTATTTCTAGCAATTCCCTTCTCTTTCTCTTCAATTCCATTGCTCAGTGAAAAATGGAAACAGTCACTTCTGATATTTACTCTACCTTTTGTCCTTCTTTGAGCTGGGCCTCTAGGTTTGCTCAATTATGAAGTAGGGCTAGAGGTGGAGTATTGTGTTGTTTCCTTATAATTTGGAGCACTTACTAAGGGGTGGGAGGCTGCAAGAATTCTGAACATATTGGCTGATCATAATGTTTGTTATCTGGTGAATGGGTCAGCTGGGACTTGCTTTTCTTCTCTGTACAAATTGACTTTACAGTGGTTATACTTGCATACCCTGAATCCAGGGCAGGGTATAAGAGAGAAAAGAGAAAAAAAGAGAGAGAGAAAGGAGGAGAAAGAGGAAAAAAGGAAAGAAATAAAGAAAAAGAAGAAAAAAAATGCCATAAAAAACAGAAAAAACAAAGAAGAGAAATAGAAGAAGAAAAGAAAAGAGAAAAACAACCAACAAACAATGCAACCAAAGTAGATGATAAAATAAACATACAAATATTCCTCCCCCAATAAAACAAACAAAAGGTAAAAAAAAAGTTGATAAGGATTTCTCTGCTTTAGTATGTCTCTTTGGCAGGGGTCTCCCTCTTGTGATGAGTTCTGCAACTTCAAGATTTTTACTGCAGGATCCCTACTCACTATTGGAATTTAAGATGTTAGAATCGTCATCCCCTGCTGCCTGTAATTGGTAGCCATCTCACACCTGTGTGAGGGAAGGGGGCTGAAATAACTTAACACAGCATCTTTCAAGATCTCACCCCTTTCCTTCCTCTCTCAGTGTGGTCACAGCTCCCAGGGCATCCAGTTCACGGTGGGGGAATGAGGCCTCTTGTCTCCAACCTGCTTTCCCAATCTCTTTCACTTGTTGCTAGGGGCAGGGAGGAGTCAGTTGGGCACTCATCAGACTCCTTCTTGGGCAGTTCTGCTGTCTGTTTGTATCTATTGCCTGGCAGCTGACTCAGAGTAGAGGGTGGCTCATCTGGGGTTGAGCATCCACCAAAGTTTGTGCACTGAGGACAATGTTCTCTGAGGTCACAAAAACAACCCCAATGTATCACAGAGATAGCACTTGGTCTCAAGATGCAGTTCTGCCGTTCCACAGAGGCTGCCCTGGAGTACTATAGTCTGTCTAGGCATTAGAGAACCTGGTCAGTTTCTTTGTCAGCTGCTCTTCCTGTCACCAATGGGGTCAATAGCTCCCTCTCCAGCAGTTACCACAGTCTCCAGATCTCGGAACCCAGTGGCAAGGCTGTTCAGCCCAGTCTAGGCTCTGGTGTCTTCTCCCCACTGTTTCCTTTGGACTCTGCCTCAGGCTCCCTTGCTGCACTCCCTCGTGGCCCTTGCTGCCAGTTTTCATCCTGGCACTGTGGTGTTGTGGTCAGCAATCACTCCAGCCATTCTTCTTGGCAAAAGCTTTGTTGGTTTTAGAAAATGGTGCTCAGCTTCTGTGCTCTGGGAAGCACTAGGGTCCAAGCAGAGCATCTACAGCACCAGCGACTTCACCAGGAGCTCCCTGGCCACTTGCTCTCAAGTTTCCACTGGGTTAGCCTCTCATACTCCCACTTACCACAGAAACACATGCAAAATTGTCCATACAATCAACACCACAGGGACTCATGCTGCCTGACTGGTTATGCCACCATCTTCCTGGAAACCTGAAGTTTGAACATGTAAAAATAAATACATTATTTTTTATAAATAAATTCTATTTTGGGGGAGTCCCCCCTTGTATTTGTGTGGGTCTATCTCTGCGTTCTCTACTGTATTCCATAGATTTATGAGTCTATTATTTCACCAATACCACTTACTGTAGTTTTATAGTAAGTCTTAAATTTGGGTAGTGTCAATATGGAAAGTGTCTGACTTTGTTCTTCAGGATTGTGTTAATGATCCTGAGTCTTTTGCCTTTCCATATAAACCTTGGAATAACTTAGTCAGTATACTCAGAATAACTTGCTAGAATTTTTATTAGGATTGTTTTGCATCTGTGGATCAAATTGAGAAGAACTGACGTTTTAATAAGGTCAAGTCTTGCTATCTATGAACCTGAATGTCTCTGCATTTATTTAGACTTTTTTTTTTAAGTGAGAAAGCAGGATTTATTAAGAGGAAAGAAAAGCTCCCACAGTGGGAGGGGACCCAAAGGAGTTGCCCTATTTATATATTTTTAAAAATTTCTTTTATCAGAGTTTGTAGGTTTATTCATCTGTACATATTTTGTTGGATTTTTTCCTAAAATGTATTCTTATTTCATTTTTTTATTTTAATGTAAACAAATTATGCTTTTAATCTCAAGTTTTAATTATTTATTGCTGGTAATGTAGAAAAGATAATAACTTTTTAAATATTAACATTGTGTCCTACAATGTGTAGATTTAATGCTATGATTGCTTATTAGATCTACAAGGTTTGCTGTTGTTTTAGATTTTCTGCTTAGGCAATCATATCATTTGTGAACATAGAGATTTTTAGTTCTTTCTTTCATATCTGTATACATTTTGTCTTCTTTTCTTGTCTTCTTGCATTAGCTAAGACTTCCAGTATAATCATGAATAGGGAAAAATGAGGGCATTCTTGCCTTGTTCCTGATTCAAGGGTGGTGGAGGTATGGGCACCTAGTTTCTCACCATGAAGTGTGATGTTAGTTGTGGGTCTTTTTCAGATGTTTCTTATCAAGTTCATTCAATTTTTCTCTATTCTAGTTTTAGTTTTCTTGGAGTTTTTAATCATAAATAGGTATTATACTTTGTCAGTTCTTTTTGTGCATCAATGATATAATCATATCATTTTCCTTTTTTAACCTGTTGATGGGATGGGTTACATTAACTGATTTTCAAATGTTTTACTAGCCTTGCATACGTAAAAGAAATTTCACTTTGTCATGGTGTGTCATTCCTTTTGTATATTGTTAGATTAGATTTGATGCTGTTTTACTGAAAATGTTTGCATCTGTTCCTGTGAGAGATATTGGTCTTGAGCTTTTTATTGTAATGTTCTTATCTTATATTAGAGTAATTCTTATTTTGCAGGTTAGATTTGTAGGTGTTCCTTCTGCTTCTATTTTCTGGGAGAGAGTGTAGAAAATTTGTTTAATTTCTTCCTTAAATGTTTGGTAGAATTAAACAGTAAAACCCCTTAGGCATAGTCTTTTTCTTTGGAAGTTTATTATTGATTCTATTTCTTTCATATATAGAGATCTATTCAGATTACCTTTTTCTTTTATATGAGTATAGTTTAGTACAATGAAATTGGTCCACTGTATTCAAGTTATCAAATTCAGGACATAAAATTATTTATAATATTCCTTGATTTTCCTTTTAAAGTCTATAAGACTAATAGTGATAACTCTTATTTCATTTGTTTCCTATATTGGTAAACTGTATTTTCTTTCTTTTTTATTGGTTAGGCTGTCTAGAAGTTTATCAATGCTATTGATCTTTTTAAATAATCAGATTTTGACTTCATTGATTTTTCTCTATTGCTTTCCTGTTTTCAATTTCATTGACTTCTGCTATAAGTTTTATTATTCTGTTTTCTTTTGTTTAAAATTTGAGGTTATATTTCTCTAGTTTCCCAGAGTAGAAGTCTAGTTTATTAACTTTAGATCTTTCCTCTTTTCTTATATATTTATTCAATGAACAATCAACCAAAGAACATCACATTTACCTCATTTCACTAACATGGATGAACTCAGTGGAATAATTTTTTTCTTTAAAATTGACCTTTGACCTTCAAATTATTGCAGAGTTCTATTTTCACACCATAAAGTTTCATCTACTGCGTGAATGATACTGAGATTTCAGTGTTTAGGTCACATGTTTGTAATACTCTGACATTAGAATTGTTCTATTGCATTAGTAGGAATCCTTAGTTGGTATTCCTGTGATGGTGTGGATTAGGTGGGGCTCACTAACTTTCTTTTCTTCTTTTTTTTTTTCTATTTTTTTGAGCTATGAATTATAGTTTACTAACATAGTAGAATTCTATGTCTATTTGCTCTGTAGCCACTGGATATTCACATTTGTACAATTGAAGTAAAGGTGGATTTCATAATATTTCTTTGAAATTGCCCTTTAGATTGCTAACCTATGGTTTAGTGTGTGACTCTAAGTGACCCAATAATTTATCAACTATTATACCTACAATTATATATTTCAGAATAATATAAATTCTTTTCAACTAGGTGGCTATACATATGTATGTATGTGTGTATAATATGGTGTATGTAATTTTAATTTGGTACACAACATAAATGTAGGTAGGTTGTTTATCACTTGCAGAAGCATTTTCTTCATTTATTGCCAGTGATATGTATCTTTCAACCAGGATTATTTCTAGATGATGATGCAGTGGTTGATTGAAATGTATTACTGGGAAAAATTTAAGAAAAATTCGTTAGCTACATCTTTTTCTTCTAAGGTGAAACTCCTTAGGAATTAATTCTTCATTCTGCTTAAGACATAGGAGATATATTTACTTGGGGATAGACTATATGTGATGAGACAATTTTCTTATAATTCTGTTCTAAGATTAGGTTCAATTGATCACTTTAAAAGTGTTGATTTAGCAGGGCTCGGTGGCTAAGCCTGTAATCCCGCGCCTTTGGGAGGCTGAGGTAATTGGATTGCCTGAGCCCGCGGGTTCGAGACCTGCCTGGGCAACTTGGCGAGACCTCATCTCTACAATAAATCAAAAAATTAGCCGGGTGTGGTAGCGCACACCTGTAGTTCCAGCTACTTGGAAGGCTGAGGTGGAAGGCTCTCCGGAGCCCAGCAGGTCGAGGCTGCGGTGGCCGGGAGCAGCCATGGCACTCCAGTCTGGGCGACAGGTGAGATTCCAACTCACACACACACACACAAAAAGTGTTGATTTAATGGGCAAGTCAAAGCAAGGAAAAAAAGCAGAATGAACCAAAATCCTACCCATTTTTTTCTGTGCCCAGTTTGTTGATTATGGAGTTAGCATGATAAGAATAAGTTGGAAAGTAGGACATGCTCATAAGGCTGATGCAAGAAGCCACTGAAATCATCCCCTGAATCATAAGGGTGTTGACTTGAGAAAGCTTGTGGGAAATATTAATGTTGCCCCTGAGAATAAGTAGCAGCAGCCTTCTTGAATTCACACTGCTGTTTTCTGGAAGGTTTTGTGAGAATGTGCAGTCAAAGTATCTTTCTTGGGGGAAGTTCCTTCTAATAAGAGTCAAGGTTAGCAGATGTATGAAAAGCATCTTAAATCTGTTTTCTCACAGGTTTACTAGAAAATCAAAACTAATTTTTTGTCTGGTTGGTTTTGTCAAATACATTAATACATTCTGTCTAATTTGCATTTATCACTGATAGATTTTTGTCAATGATCAGTGCAAATAGTACTGTTTATTTACCCAGGGCTCAGTGCATGGAAGGGTAGGCAGGTACATTTTATTTTATTGCCAATAAAATAAAGTTGTATTAGAAGTCTATTATAAATGTTCAAGAATTCTCAGTGGTTGGTTCAAAATAAGTTTTCAGTCTTTTGAGTGGTAATATTGTAGTCAACATAGAGTCACCTTGGCTAAATGTTTGATTATCTGGAGTTTCTTTATTCTCTGTCTTCCTGCAGTCTCTCTTCTAGTTCTCCTTCTGTATTTTCCTGCTCTGTAGAGTCTTGTCTCTGTCCTGAAGATTATCTTTCCTTCTAGCTTTGTCTTGAGATGACAATGGTGTATTTCTTTGGAAAATATTTGCCATAATTTCTATAGTAATAGAATCTTTAGAATGGAGTACCTGTGATACAGACAAGTTTTTCAATAAAAATTTATACTGAAAGACTCCCTTTTATTAAGGAGTAAGAAGAAGAAAAAAATCAAACAGAGGAGAGAGAAAAACCTCTCTCCTGTTGTAATTTTAAAAGAATTTCTTAGAAAGGAAGTTATCATTGTAATGCATAATGATTATTTGATATTAGTCTACAAGGCATCTTGTCAAAATACACATCTTGTGGAACAAAGGAAATCTTTTCTTATATGTTTATTATCATTATGTTTTGAACTAATCATGGGTGAAATTCAAATATCCCCAGAAACTGGACATAATAGAGGAGTTAAAAAAAATGAAAAGAAGTAAATAACTGAAGTAGGCATGAGTGGGAGAAACCAGACATTTTCAGAAGTGTTTTACTTGTATAGCACATTCCAGAATTATCATACCTTGGAATGTTATTCTTGTAGGTGAAACACTAGCAATGTCTCTTTGATGCTTTAGTAATTACTGCTCTTTTCCCATTTTCTTTCTGAGTAATATATATATTCTCTCAAACACATAGATTTTCTCTTCTTTTGTTAGATGTTAACATTACATATTTGTTTTATGCTTTTCTCTTTTTTGTTAGATGTTAATATTCCATATTGTTTTGTACTTAGTCTAATTTCTTTTTTAATTTTAATTTTATTTTAAATATGTGGGTTACCAGTCAGAATTAGGTGCACAAGTTGCCAAAGAGTAGATGAAATTGGGGCCTTTCACTGGTCCTCACTTCCCCTAGTTTAAGAGCAGGTACTCTTGATGTTATGCTACCCCCTCTCTCCCTTGGCAGCATCCCACTACAGCCAATTCTTCTCTTGTAGTATTGTGATCAATGTCCAGGATTCACTTATGAGTGAGAGCATGCAGTATTCAGTCTTTTACTTTTGTGATAGATAACTGAGTTTGATAAACTCTAAATCCATCCAAGTTGCTGTGAAGTCCATAATTTTGTCTCTCTTTATGGCTACATAATACTCCATCATATAACTCAAATTTTCTTTTATTTTCTTTTTTCTTGGGAACATATTTGGGAGCCAATGCATGTGGGTTTCCAGAGAGTGTTCCTCCTTAGGCTAAAGAAAGACAAAGTGTGTCTTCAGGTTTGTTAAATAGGCATTGAAGAAAGGCAACTTACTTTTTTACTGCAATAGTGCATGCATGCAGGAGAAATGCAGGAATGGAGGAAGTGAAATAGGAGGCAAGTGAGAAAGACTTGACAATTAATCAAAATATGAATGTTAGTATCTCTTCTTACTATTTCTGTTTTATTTTAAAGATGTGGATTACAAGTTAGGATTAGGTACATAAGTGATCTACATGCAGGTGAAGTTTGGATCTCCCATTCGTTCTCATTTCACCTGGTTTAGGATCAGGTATGCTTATTGATGTTATGTGCCCCATCTTCCTTCCCTGGCAGTGTCCTTCTACTGCCAATTTCTTTTTTGTAGTATCGTGATAAATGTTTAGGTTTCACTTATGAGTGAGAATGTGTGGTCTTCACTTCCTTGATAGATCACTTTTTAAATCTCACAAAACTTGTTTATAACAAATCAACAGTGTAGTGAATATGGATCATATTATTATGACTTACTTAAAAGAGATAAAAACAAGTAAAGTAATGAAGATTTTCCTTAGCTAATCAGTTAATTCATTTAACTGCTGAAAAGGCAGTTTGCTGATGAGTAGCTGAGACTTGAGAGGTGATTGCTTAAATCCTAATCTCATTGTTATGTATAGCTGATAATCTTATTAAGAAATGATCCCTTAGGGTCAAAGAGGTGAATATATGAGATTGAAACAGATAACTCCATTATTTCACTTTGCTTTTTGTACATTGTATCTGTATGTCAGTGTGACTAAGAGGGTCCATTGCTTAATTAATACTTACTGGCTGCAGAGGGGAGTTATGAAAGCTTGTATTAGAAAGCCTAGGAAACTTTAGGAAGTGCTCCAGAACTATAACGGCAGTTTTGCTAAAAAACAATTAAAAAACAAGCAGCTTGTTAATCAAGCAGTTAAAAATGCCAAGAAACATTTAAATAGATTATAACAAGTAAACCTTAGATTAGTCCTTCTTGTTCTTTCAAACTGACAGTTGTGTCACTTAATTAAGACTACAACTAGCTTGATTTTACTACTTGGGATAAGAAGTAGTGAAAAAAAATCCTATTTTAGAGACCACAATATATTCAAGTAACTTGGTGCTGGTGGATATCACTTATTAATATATAGAGTATCACTACCTAAGAATTGACACTAACTCTGGTATAGCAGAGACAAGTTAATTATGAATCAAAACCTATTATTTTCTTCTGACTACACAGCCAGGCTTCTTTTCCAAGCGTTCTTGGTAAAGTGGGCCCTATGATGAACCTCTGACCAACAAAATATAGATGAAAGTTATGTCTACCAGGAACCTCTCATTCATTTCTCTATTCTCTCTCTTCTTCTTTCTAACTAGACATAGATTTTCAGGGCAGTAGATGCCAAAACTTTTCTATTAGACTTAGTCCCGGATTTGCTGTATGGAACAGAACATATTGTAATAAACTATTCTTTTTCTGAGGTCAAAAGAAAGTATACTCTATTTGGCGTAAATTTTTTTAAATATAGATCTTATGTTTACCTTCACTAGTAGAACTGAGATCTCTACTATGTCCTTTAGTTTATTGTCTTTCATGCACTCATTGAACAAGTATTTATTGACAGTTCTCTACGTGCCATAGATGGTGCAATCACTAGAAATATGAGCTAGAAGGTGGCAAGCACAGGAGGAAAACTCATATTAGAGCTCTGGCAACTTTGCAATGTCCATGGGCTTAGAATTTGGTTTTGAGGTAATTTTGTTGAAGCAAATGCTTTATCTCCTTTGTATCCAAAAATAGTTGAGTAATTTTTTCCTACCCAGATTTACTGTTTGCACTATTATGCCAAAATTTAATAGAATCTACCTCTCTGCAGTCTGAGGATATTGTTTTGCAACAAATATTTGTTTCCAAGGTAGGTATATATTAACTGAAGGTTTTGTCTTTTGTCAGATTTACATTATGAAGAATTCTTCTTTATTTTTGTCCTAGAAGATGTCTTTCCTGGCATTATATTATTAACCAGAGATAAACAAAGCTTTTTATCACCATCCAAGAATAACAAAGTTTTAGAAAGCTATAAGTTCTATTCTTACTCACTTTCATTTAGCTTCATTTCTCATTATAGCTAAACTCTTTGTGCAAAGACTATCATACAACAATATTTCCAGTGAGATAGTGCCAGAAAAGTATTGTGTGATTTCAGCGACAAAAGACTCTTCCTTTTTATGGAAGAAGCTGCTGTCATAGACAGATGATAGTTACAAAATACAGACTACATTTATTGGTCAGGAATTTCACTATTTCCCACCCGGATACAAGCTTTGTATTCACTTGATAGAACATTTAAAATTAGGCTTCTCATATTAAGTTGATGATGAAAGTGCACAAATGTTCATGGCATTTTACTTTAAAAACAGATATTCATTTAGGGAATAAAAAAACTGTGATTAAAATGCAAGCCAAATATATATATATATATTTTTGAGTTGGAGTCTCGCTCAGTCGCCCAGCCTGGAGTGCAGTGGCCGCTCCCGGCCACCGCAGCCTCGCCTGCTGGGCTCCGGTGATCCTTCCACCTCAGCCTTCCGAGTACTGGAATTACAGGCATGTGCTACCACGCCCGGCTGATTTTTTGATTTTTATTGTAGAGATGAGGTCTCGCTGTCCAGGCGGGTCTCGAACCCGCAGGCTCAGGCAATCCATTCACCTCAGCCTCCCAAAGGCGCAGGATTACAGGCTGAGCCACCGAGCCCGGTCAAGCCAAATATTTTAAGGACTAATTCTTCTTGTCACCAAGCAAATGACCTGCTGTGCTGACCATAGTAACTGAAGTCTCCAGTAGAATTAATCATTTGCAATTGGATGAACTTGAGTCCTTTAGTGACTCTTGGATTTGGGAGGGAGGCCAGGAGACATGTGAAAATTAGATGAAAGCTAAGGCCTTTAACCCCAGAAAAAAATACAAATACTTAACATTTTATATATAATTCAGGGAATTCTTGATCTGCCACAGTCAACAACTCCAAGGTAAAACAACCAAACAACCAAAAACTACTTTTGTGCAGACTTGGAAAAACTGTTTTTTAAATAAGTTCATGACCTTCCTGAAAACCAGTGAATCGTTATTTCAAATCTACAGTGAAGACGGGGCAGTAGAAAATTTTAAAACAGGAACCATTGACTCAGTGCTTTTCAAGCTTTCACATGCATAAAAGTAATCTAGAGATGATTCAAAAGAGGAGTAGATTCCTGGGTTGCAATTCCAGAAATTATAATTGAGTCATTCTGGAATGGGAAGTAGGAATCTGCATTTTAAATAATTAATTTTAGTGACTCTTAGGTGGATTGCAAGGGAACCACATTTTGATAAACACTGTCTAACCTTCATGTGAAAATTCTTCAAAACATTGGTTACCAACACAATCACCTCTTCATATATCACCTTTTGTGTCCAGGGGTTATGGCCTGTCTTAGTTCTTATGCCCACTACACAGAGAAGCTAATTCACTGGCAGCAGTTGTTGCCATAGAGAGTTTAATAAATGCAAGGTCACCAAATGTGAGGACAGGATATATTTCTCAAATATGCCTCCTTGAGAATTTTAGTCGAGGATTTTTTTTAAAGGGATAATTTGGTAGGCAGAGCTCGAGGGAAAGGGTGTTGTTGTTTGGTTGGGGGTGAAGTCCTGAGGGGTGTTGAAACTGTCTTTGTGTGCAGAGCCAGTTTCTGGGAGGGAGTCACAGGACTAGGAGAGTCAGCTCCTTGGTATATGTGTCCTAGGTCCAGGTGGGTTCATGGGTCCCATCAGAGTGTGAAGTCTGAAAAACATCTCAAATGCTATTTTTAGGGTTTACAATAGGGAGATTACCTAACAAAGCAAGTATTGCAGTCATTGACTTCGGACCTTTGAGAAGTAAGCCTTTATAGAGAAAGTTAAACAGGAAGGTAAGCTGGAGGTGGGTTCCTTGGAGTTAAAGCTCTTTGTGCCCTTTGACTGATCAAACTTCAGGATGTCATCAAGGAGTTAGTGTGATCGTTGGCTCACTGTTAAGGGAAAATTTGTTTATCAACTTTGTGGGCAGCTTCTATCTTCCCTAGGACACAGGACATGAAGATAATCAATTGCTCTTGATTGAAGTGACTCCATAAGCAGTCATACAAAGAGAGAAAAGCAAACTAAAACAGAATATTTGTTCATTTCTAACCATTGCTGCAACTTTGTAGGGCTTAGGTTTCTTCCACAGTTCTTATCTCTAAGTTCTATATTAATTTTATAAAGGTGTTTTGCTTGAATGCCAGACTTTCCACTGAGCTGAAGAGCTTACCTGGTTGGGGCATCTTATCCCTTCTTTTCTCTTCCACAATTAACAAAATACAAAGCCTCAGTTAGCAGTGTCTTTGAGAAACTAACTCATCTAGCTGGCATAATTTAGCACATCATTATCAGTACTTGCCGAGGAAATCACTCACGATCACCCTAAATTTCATAATCAACTGTGGTATCTTTCAGTTGCTGCAGAGCTTTCATCAATGTTTGAAAACAGTAGATGACATCAGTTAATGAGCGGTAAGAAAAACCTCTAAGATGAAATGCAAGATGAATGTAGGCTTCCTCTACATTACTGTTTCTTCTTTTTCCCACATGTTTCTTTGGGGAAAGAACTGAGACAAAGAAAAAAAAAATCAGTATTTTAAACCTGCATCAAGTAAGAAAATGTCCATAGCTAAAATAAGAAAAGTTTTATTTTATCTGCAAGTATAAATCAGAATTTCTAACTTCCAACAGAAGTTTCTTTCCAAACATTAGATCTAAATTGGTATCCCTGGGACCAAGAGGGTATACTCATGTTCTTATGTCAGCCTTTCAAATAACAATTACTGCATTAAAATTATTATATTAATTACTATCAACATACAAATTACATAAATTGTCATTATCATGTAACATATTATTGACATATTAATACATTAGTAGCTTTCTCTCCATTTTACTTGTTTTATTTATTATCTTGTCAAAGAGATGTATATGAGGCAGCTTAAAATTAAAATTAAGAACATAAAACCAATACTTCTGGGAGACGGGGCAAGATGGCGACGGCATAGGTGAACTGGTGAGATTCTCTGAACCCCTGGGTATCTCTCTCACCTGATAGTTGGGACCAAGACTGCAAACTGCTGAATAGACAGACTGTAAAGCAGAGGGAAAAGTGAACAAAACCAGAAGACCCTCATAAGGAAGAACAGGTCATTGCAGAAGAGAAATAAAAGCAACCCCACCTTCCCTCAAAAACAGAATTGAAGAGGGGGAGGGAAAGGGGTAAAAGGAGAAAAATCTACAGAAATGAAGAAAAACCAAAAGAAGAGTATGGGTCTCTCCCAGACGCCTGGGAGAGCAGACCCTGAGAAAATTGACTTTGGAATACAAACAATGAAAAGTCCCCAGAGAGAA